>NC_081182.1:197673785-197799136 GCF_029867415.1 Vicia villosa | reverse complement strand
AGATGATGAAGTCTTTACCGTATCTCCTCAAATTAATCAAGTTGAACCTATGCAAGTTAAGTATGACAGCAGGAAGACAGCAGTTGCACCGCTAGTCATCTACTTACCAGGTCCTGTACCGTATGAGTCCAGCAAGGCTATACCTTACAAATACAACGCTACATTCATTGAAAATGGTAAGGAAATACCATTACCGTCTGTTGTCAACATTGCTGATGTTAGTCGAGTCACCAGGAGTGGACGAGTCTTCAACAGAACGACAGAAAATGTGGAGAAACCTTCGGAGGAAGTACCACATAGGCAAGACAATCTTCCGACCAATGCTGTTCAAGCGAAAGAAAATGATGAGATCTTGAAATTAATCCAGAGGAGTGAATACAACATTGTAGATCAATTACTACATACTCCGTCTAGGATTTCTGTTCTTTCCCTGCTATTGAGTTCTGAAGCTCATAGGGAAGCTCTACAGAAAGTTTTGGAACAAGCTTTCGTAGAACCAAGTGTTACTATAAGTCAATTCAACAACATCATTGCCAACATCTCCGCGGGAACTAGCCTAAGTTTCTTTGACGAAGATCTTCCTGAAGAAGGAGTGGACCACAATCTTCCACTTCACATCTCAGTTGGCTGCATGGGTGATACACTCACAGGAGTCCTAATAGACAATGGATCCTCTCTCAACGTCATGCCTAAATCAACATTGTCAAGATTATCTTTCGAAGATTACCCTCTAAGAAAAAGTCATGTCATCGTCAAAGCATTTGATGGATCAAGGAAGTCAGTTTTCGGAGAAGTGGATCTTCCCATAACTATTGGACCTCAGACGTTCAAAATCACTTTCCAAGTTATGGACATTCCAGCACAATATAGTTGTTTGCTAGGTCGCCCATGGATTCATGAGGCTGGGGCAATTACTTCAACACTTCATCAGAAACTGAAGTTCATAAGAAATGACAAATTGGTAACCGTATGTGGAGAACGAGCTTTAATCGTCAGCAACCTGTCATCATTCTCCGACATAGAACCAAAAGAAGTTGTTGGAACTAAATTCCAAGCACTTTCCTTGGACAAAGGAAAGGAGAAAGCAGCGTCTATCTCTTCATACAAAGATGCAATCCAAGTTGTAAAAGATGGCACTACCAGTGGTTGGGGGCACATTAATATTCCTACCAACAACAAGAACAGAACGGGAATTGGATTCTTTCCGACATCATCAAGAGCTATCCCAGGGATTGAGGTAGTTCTCCCTATTCAAGAAACTTTCTGCAGTGGAGGTTTTCTTCAACCTGTTCAACAAACAGTCAATATCATCGATACGGAAAGCACCGATGAAGAGGAATGGTTATCCTATCTTAACAGAGCAGGATATATCTCCCTACCAGAGTCTGATCCACCTTGCTGTTATCCAAACGAAGGATCTGAAAGTAAGACTCAACCAAGCAGTGATGAAGTTACTAACAGCTTCACCACCAGAAGTCATGGTTCATCAGAAGAAGTTCCTCCTATCCCCGAAGAGACTTGGGATACATTAGGAGAACCAAGCGGAAAATTCGACTACATGGTGAAATACTCCGCTCCTGAAAGTTCAAGAATCTCTCTTGAAGATATTGTTCCAACTGGATGGAACAGTGATTTTGAGTACCTCTCTCAGCCAAAAGAGATGTATAACCCTTGCTATTCATCATCATCGACTGGTGAAATCGTCATTGAGGATTATATCCCCAAGTCACCTTCCGAGGCTAAGGATATAGAATTCACATATCTAGTCAATGCCATCTTGGGAGAAGAGCAAGACCAAAATACAGAAGAGGATGATCTCGAAAGTGTCTCCGACAACGAGTCTCTCCATTCAGAAGATTGGAAGTTTCCTCAAAAGAAAAACCGACATACTCCACTCGGAAGTGGGTATGCTCACACCGCTCAGTCTGCTGAAGTAGAAGAAGATCGTCTGAGTGTTGCAAAGACAGTGGTTGGTAAATCAAGACCTACCACAGGCCAGCTTAAGCCTAAGGTTCCAGATTACTTAGTGCACAATGGGGTTCGCCACTACTGGACAGCTGTTGAAGTTTCAACTGTTGTTCGCACTCCTAAGTAGGAACTTTCACCGTTATTTTGTCCTCTCACCATAGCCCAGGGTGAAGAGATGTTTCATAGGGCTTTGCATTTTACTATTTCTTAGTTAAATGTCCCTCTTTGCTTCGCCCAAAGCAATAGAGTTTTGTTTTATAGGGTCTTTGTTTCAAGAAATGACTGTCCATAAATAAAAATGTCATTCTGTTCCTTCGTTTAGTTTTTCCTTTTCTTTTTTTTTTCGGAAATTGGTAATCCTAAAAAACACCTTAAAAAACATCAAAATCATTAACTGCATACACCGAGTCTTCCCTCGTTGTCTAAATAAAACTTATCACACATATGCAGATTAATCATAAAATACCCCGTTGAAACGTGCAACCGTATGACTTCTCCAAGCTTTGAGTTTCCTGTATTCGAGGCAGAGGAAGAAGAAGACGAAGAAATATCAAAGGAAATTTCACGGTTACTTCAACAAAAGGAAGAGGCCATTCAGCCATACAATGAGCCTCTAGAGATCATTAACCTTGGTTCCGATGGAAACAGAAGAGAGGTTAAGATTGGAGCTTCGCTCAGTTCAGAGATCAGAAAGAGTTTGATACAGCTACTCAAAGAATTCTCAGATGTCTTCGCTTGGTCTTATCAAGATATGCCAGGGTTGGATACCAGTATAGTGGAGCATCACTTGCCGTTAAAAGCAGAATGCCCTCCGGTCAAGCAAAAATTGAGAAGAACTCACCCGGAGATGGCCATGAAAATCAAAGAGGAAGTTCAAAAGCAGATCAACGCAGGTTTCCTCGTCACTTCAGAATACCCTCAGTGGTTAGCTAACATTGTTCCCGTTCCTAAGAAAGACGGAAAAGTCCGCATGTGCGTCGACTACAGAGATTTGAACAAAGCTAGCCCTAAGGATGACTTTCCTTTACCACATATTGATATGTTGGTAGACAGTACAGCAAAATCCAAAGTTTTCTCATTCATGGACGGATTTTCAGGATACAACCAAATCAAAATGGCACCTGAAGACATGGAAAAAACAGCTTTCATCACCCCCTGGGGCACGTTCTGCTACCGTGTTATGCCTTTTGGACTGAAGAACGCAGGGGCAACTTATCAAAGAGCCATGACTACACTTTTCCACGACATGATGCATAAAGAAGTGGAAGTCTATGTGGACGACATGATTGCCAAATCAGAAAATGAAGAAGATCACATACAGAATCTGACAAAGTTATTTCAACGCTTACGGAAGTTTCAGCTTCGCCTGAACCCCAACAAGTGCACCTTTGGTGTCTATTCAGGAAAACTCCTTGGTTTCATTGTCAGCAAACGAGGAATTGAAGTAGATCCAGACAAAGTCAAGGCAATTCAAGAAATGCCTTCGCCCAGAACCGAGAAACAAGTTAGAGGATTTCTTGGACGTCTGAATTACATCTCGAGATTCATATATCTCATGACAGCAACTTGTGCTCCTATTTTCAAACTTCTACGGAAAAATCAAAGTTGCGTCTGGACAGACGATTGTCAGAAAGCGTTCGACAGCATTAAGGAATATCTGCTCGAACCACCCATTTTGTCTCCTCCAGTGGAAGGAAGACCTTTGATAATGTACTTAACCGTCTTAGAAGATTCCATGGGTTGTGTCCTTGGACAGCAAGACGAGACAAAAAGAAAAGAGCATGCCATCTACTACCTGAGCAAGAAATTCACTGACTGTGAATCCCGCTACTCCATGCTCGAGAAGACGTGTTGTGCTTTGGCCTGGGCTGCCAAGCGTCTTCGTCAGTACATGATTCGACACACTACTTGTTTGATCTCTCATATGGATCCAATCAAGTACATCTTTGAGAAGCCTGCTTTAACCGGGAGAATTGCCCGTTGGCAGATGTTGTTATCAGAATATGACATTGAGTATCACGCACAGAAAGCCGTGAAAGGAAGCATTCTAGCTGAGCACCTGGCTCACCACCCACTCAATGGTCATGAATCAACCAGTTTCGACTTTCCGGACGAGGACGTCATGTACCTCAAGATGAAAGATTACGACGAGCCACTACCAGACGAAGGACCTGAGATAGGATCCCAGTGGGGCTTAATCTTTGACGGAGCTGTCAATGCTTATGGACGAGGAATTGGGGCAATCATTGTTACACCTCAGGGTACCCATATTCCATTTACTGCCATATTAACTTTCAAATGCACAAACAATGAGGCCGAATATGAAGCTTGCATCATGGGTCTCGAAGAAGCCATGGATCTAAGAATCAAACACTTGGATGTATACGGAGATTCTGCTTTGGTCATCAATCAAATCAAAGGAGAATGGGAAACACGCCAACCAGGGCTAATTCCTTACAAAGACTACGCAAGAAGATTATTACCATTCTTCGACAGGGTAGATTTTCATCACATTCCTCGTGAAGAAAACAACTTGGCTGATGCATTAGCCACACTCTCTTCCATGATTAGGATAAATCATTGGAATGACATTCCTCGGATCGATGTTATGCGCCTGGATAGGCCCGCTCATGTGTTCACAGTAGAAGCAATCATCGACGACAAACCGTGGTACCACGACATCAAGAACTTTCTTCAAAAGCAAGAGTACCCTCTTGGGGCGTCAAAGAAAGATAGAAAGACTTTGAGAAAGTTAGCTTGTAGATTCTTCCTGAATGAAGATGTTCTGTACAAGAGAAACTTCGACATGGTTCTGCTCAGATGCGTTGACAGAAAAGAAGCAGAAATACTCGTGAGAGAAATACATGAAGGTTCCTTTGGTACTCACATCAATGGACATACCATGACAAGGAAAATACTGAGAGCAGGATATTATTGGCTGACGATGGAGTCAGATTGCTACCAGTACGCAAAGAGGTGTCACAAATGCCAGATCTACGCAGATAGAATCCATGTGCCACCATCTCTGCTCAACATACTCTCTTCCCCTTGGCCTTTCTCCATGTGGGGAATCGACATGATTGGAATGATCGAACCAAAAGCGTCCAACGGACATCGCTTCATCTTGGTAGCCATAGACTATTTCACCAAATGGGTTGAAGCAGCTTCGTATGCAAACGTCACAAGACAAGTTGTCGTCAGGTTTATCAAGAATCACATCATCTGTCGCTACGGCATTCCTAGCAAGATAATCACTGACAATGGGTCAAATTTGAATAACAAAATGATGAAGGAGCTTTGTGAAGAATTCAAGATCGAACATCACAACTCATCTCCTTACAGACCAAAGATGAATGGGGCTGTAGAAGCAGCTAACAAAAACATCAAGAAAATCATTCAGAAGATGGTCATCACTTACAAAGATTGGCATGAAATGCTCCCGTATGCTCTTCATGGTTACCGTACGTCAGTACGTACTTCGACTGGAGCAACTCCTTTCTCCCTCGTATATGGCATGGAGGCAGTCCTGCCTATAGAGGTTGAGATTCCATCAATGAGAGTTTTGATGGAGGCAAAATTAACAGAAGCCGAGTGGTGTCAAAGTAGATTCGATGAATTGAACTTAATCGAAGAAAAGCGCATGACAGCTTTATGCCACGGACAGCTATATCAACAAAGAATGAAGAAAGCTTTCGACAAAAAGGTTCGACCTCGCACAATCAAAGAAGGCGACCTTGTACTAAAAAAGATTCAATCTTTTCTCACAGATTCGAGAGGGAAATGGACTCCCAATTATGACGGCCCCTACGTGGTCAAGAGAGCTTTCTCAGGAGGAGCCTTAATACTCACGACTATGGATGGAGAAGAATTCACCCGTCCTGTGAACGTCGACGCAGTCAAGAAATACTTCGCCTAAATGAATAAAAGAACAGCTCGCTAAGTTGAAAACTCGCAAAGAGCGACTTAGGCAAAAACGAGCGTCTCGGTGAATCGAAAACCCGAAAGGGCGATTCAGGCAAAAATTAGAGACATAAAAAAAAATATATATTAATCAATCCCGGTAAACTTAAAACCCGAAAGGGGTAGTTTACGCAAAAGTTAGGGATATATGGCAAGTAACTGTGTTCAGGACAAACTTGATCATTCAAAATCCATAGCGGAGTATTCATCAGCAGTAGGTCATCTTCTACAAAGCACGAATACAGCGCAACTCGGAGTGGAAGGGAGAGATAACGGTCGTCACGTTTCATCGTAGCCCTTTTCCCGAAAATTACCAATTTCCAACTTTGTAAATACTCCATGGAATCAAGCATTTGGCTGATTACCATTCCATATATAATAATTTGAGCCTTGCGCTTTTCCTTTGCAATCTAGTCTTATTCAGTTTCTTGAAATGCATTTTAAATTTTAACAGTCACTTTCTTGAAACAAATGTTTTCATAAAATAAAATGAATTTACTTGCAAAAATAAAGGTGAAATTTCTTTCTGAGGTTTGCAAACAGTAGGAAGAATGCAAACAGTTGCTCCAAGAACGGTTGAGACTCCGGGAACCAATATTTCCCCATGAGGTCGCTTTGCGAACATCTCCCGATGACGGATCTTCACTTCAATTCATATCATTTACTTCGGACAGCGGACAACTGGTAGCCAGATGTTCCAAACAGAGTTCGAATTACAAGAAGAGGACATCTTCTGATCAACAAGAATTCAAGTCGTATCATTAGGATTTTACATCCGCGACAATTCTATTCACATTCACTTTACATTTTATAATTGTCATAATATTCATGCATACATTACATCACAACTGCATAGTCAAATTAGGCTTTTAATCGTGAGAATGCCCGAGTCATGAGGGCATGAACTCAAGTTTCCCCTACAAGTCCTGGAGAAACTTTTTCCTTCAAGACAACGATCCATGTAGAGAGATTTCCCCAAGCAAGTCAATAGATGGTAGTCTCCCTCAAAGAGATAGTTTGTTCACTTTTGGAATCCCTCAACTGAGAATCTCCTGCAGAGCAACATTCAACAGTCATTTTCAGATAAGATAGTCTGCTTCGCATTTTGGGCTTCGCCAAAAGTTTGGCATTTCCCCAGCAAGGTCGAGAGATGCCACCTTCTTTTTCGTCAAAGAAAATAATTCAGAATCTCCCGGCAGATCGACAAATGATTCCCCAGCAGAATCAGTGAATGGTAGTCTTCATCCAGAAGATAGTTCATGATCCCCAGCGGAGTCAACAAATGGTAGTCTTTCCCCAAGGAAAGACAGTTTGTCTGTTAAATACTCAAGAAATCGACAAATGGTAGTTTCTTCAAACAGTTTGTCTGTTTCAGGGATGTTTAGTTCCCCACAGAGTCGATAAATGGTAGTTTTCCCCTTAAGAAAACAGTTTGTTGATTCCCCAGGCACTAATCGACGAATGGCAGTTTTCACCCCGAAAACAGTTCGTCTGCCTTCAAAACAAAGTCATTAGCCCCTCAAAAGAGCATGGGCCCATATGACAATCTTTCAAAGATGCCAGGTCAAAAGGGAAGATGGTGAAGTTTCTTTATTACCATCAAATGGTATCTTACCTCCAAGTGCTGGTAAGAAGTTTGATGAGGAAACAAACCTTTGAAGTTTCTTTATTACCGTCAAATGGTATCTCATCTCCAAGTGCTGATGAGAAGTTTGATGAGGAAACAAACCCTCGAAGTTTCTTTATTACCGTCAAATGGTATCTTACCTCCAAGTGCTGGTAAGAAGTTTGATGAGGAAACAAGCCCTTAAAAGTTTCTTTATTACCATCAAATGGTATCTCATCTCCAAGTGCTGATGAGAAGTTTGATGAGGAAACAAAACCTCGAAGTTTCTTTATTACCATCAAATGGTATCTCATCTCCAAGTGCTGATGAGAAGTTTGATGAAGAAACAACCTTTGAAGTTTCTTTATTTACTGTCAAATGGTATCTTACCTCCAAGTGCTGGTAAGAAGTTTGACGAGGGAACAAACCTTTGGAAATTTTCTCTTTATCTGAGATATTGTCCAAACGCAACTAAGACCAGTTTCGAGATTTGGACATCCGGAACGAGAGGAGGTTGTTTACCTTTTTCTAAGTATCAACACTTAGTTAAAGAAGATGGATTGCGCATCCTATACTGCCATCCATTCGCTATTTCTGCAGGAGTTTGTCTCCTCATCCCCCGCCAAGTGCGACAACGGGATCAAATCATGCAAAGATTTTATCAATTACAACATCTCAGGAGCGCCCAAAATTCGGGCATTCTTTGATATTTAAGTCTCTTTTACGCAGGAGAGATCGAGATCTCAATCTCTCTCCCTCCAGATAAAAGAAACTTAAATAGGGGCATCTGTCATACCCTAATTTTTGACCCCCCTGAGATGACATATCTTCAGGATTTCTCATCAGGTCAAGACAAGTACCCAGAGCAGTCATTTCTCCATCTGGTACCTAATCGAGGATGCTCAAAGACAAGAAAGCTCAGGCAAAGGATCAATCAATACAAAGACTAGTCTCTAATACAATCATGGGGCTCAAAAACTTCACTTTTCTCATCTATGATTGATTAGACATCCAGTCATATGAGTACAGGTTTACTCAGGTCACCAGACTAGGGTTTTAAGCCTATCAAGGACTAAAATCAGGGATCACATTTGGGAAACCCTAAAAAACCTCAGAGGGTCATTCAAAGACATCAATCATCTTCAAATAACTCATATTACAAAGTCTACTGGACATCACACTTCAATTCAAAGTCTACAGTCATTACTTTCACATGGTCGACAAGTTAGGGTTTTGACCTAATTCACCAAGATAGTTGACTTCTGATCAGGGCATGAATCCAAAACTCAAGACATGATTCAAGGATCTCTACTACCTCCATATAATCCATTTATATCATCCATTTGGGGAGAAGATCTTATTTCTACACAAAAACCCAAAAATTCACTTTGTCAGGAAAAAGTCAACTGTGAAGGATCATCATTGACTTTTAAGGTTTTTGGTCAAAAATTGACTTTCAAAGATCAATATCATCAATATATGGATGTCAAAGTCATTTGGCCAAAGAAATTCAAAGAAATTCATCAAGGAGCGAAAAGTCGGGAATTAGGGTTTTTGAAGGCATGGTGAGATCTCAAAATTTCACCTACACAACTCAAAAAACTTCCAACATGAAAGTTGTAGATCTTGCCAAATAAAACAACATCTTACAAGGGAACTTTTTTCAAAAGATCAACCATTTATGAAGTTTTGGAGATTTTGAAGTTTAGGTCATAAACACTTAGAAATTTTTCTAAGTGTTTTAACCTAGTTTTCTTCCAACTTTGGCCTCATTTTTCACAAATTTCCCAAAGGATTCTGAAGAAGACATAAACTAATGATTTAAAGTAGATGTTTAGGGCTTTCCAAATTGTGTTCAACCTTCTCAAAATTCAATTTGAGCTAAGAGTTATGCTTGTTCAAAGTTGGCCTCATGAAGTGAAATTATAGGTCATGCATCATTTTGGAACTTTGAAATTTTGTGCACATGACCTCAAATGCAGATGCTACATGACCCATAATACATCTGCAAACATGCCATGCATTCATTTTCACCATGCCATAAGAATTGAAGAAGATTCTAAAAACAAGAACATGTGATTATGTAATGATTACATTTGTGAATTTATGGCAAATTGATGAATCACCCAAGGAATCTTCTCACCAACCAATTAGAGCTCATTTCTGGCTCAGAATTGTCCCCTAAGATCAAGCAAAATCGAGGGCTAGGGGATTGATCAAATGGAATCAAAATTCTCATCATTGCATAAGAGATATTTGCAAATTTCCTTCATGGCTAAGAAAGCAAATCAACTTCACTAAGGAAGCTCACTCCTCTGCAGCTATACTGATCCATTTGCCTATAAATACAGATGCATTCCTCATTCAAAAACACACCAAAGCAACCATATTACTTGCTTTCTCTTTATCTTCTCTTGTTCATTGTTTTTCAAAGTTCTTTGGCAAGAAGAATCGATTTCTTCAAACCAGAGCTTATCTTTGGGAAGTGAGCATTCTAACATCTCAAGGGAGGTCATTTGAGGTGATCCAAGCACCTGGATCACTTCTGTAGGTGGAGGAACACCATTGTTGATCTCACTTTGGAGCATTTGCAGTTGGAGGTCCATGGAGTGATTCAGAAGGTTTCAAGGCAAGCCAATCATCCAGGCACACTCCTCAGGTCATAGTGAAGCTAACCAGATGGCTGCAGCTCATCTGTAACTCGAGAATCAACACCCTCCATGTTCACTTGAAGCTGAAATCGAGGGAGGTCCATAGAACAATTCAGAAGGATTCAGGCTATAATAAACATCCAGTTAGCATCGTTGAGTCTCAGGGAAGCTATTGAGATCATTCATTCAAGCCCAGGTGCTCTCAATCATCCTCACGACCTCCATTTTCAGAGGTAAGTTTCTGAACTCCACCTCTTTAATTTAAGTACTCTTTGTGTTAAAGCTCGATTCTATCTTGTTCAGCATCATCAGAGGATTGAAAACCCTCTATCATTATTCATTTATTCATCTTGTGCATCATTTAATTTTAAAATTAGGGTTTATGTGTTCTTCGTGTTCATAATGAAATTCGTTAGTTACACTTAGAATAAATGAATTCTGAGCCCATAATCATGTTCCTTGTCCAAAAACGAGTGAGATTGATGTTTACATCATGCCATTTAGTTGAGAAACCAGAGAGTTAGGAATTTGAAAATCTGAAGCTCGAGGAAGAAGATGAACATGGCGCGCGTAAAATTTGAATTTCCTGGCTTATTTGAAAATATAATATATTGAGTGTATATAGTTAACAAGCTGCGCGCGCAGCTCAGTTGGTTAAGTTTTGAAATGTGATCATGAAGGGCGTGGGTTCGAACCTCTCTAGGGCCAAACCAATTTTTTAGCACCCATTTTCATTTCTTTTTTTACAAACTTCACACAATTAATAAACTTATCAAATCAAATCATTTTTACTTCATTTTTTACACACTTGCTATTTAATATACTTACTTTGTGAATAATCAAAAAAATCATAAAAATATTATTTATTTCATGTATTTTAAATAGGTCTAAAATAGTATATTTTAAAGGTTTTCTTAAATACTTTAAAATATATATTTTCATTTTGTTTTAACCTAATTACTTTATGAATAATTTTATGATAAAACCCTAATTGTTTAGGTCTTAATTAAGTAAAAATCTTTATTTTTTACCTTAATTAAGTTGACTTTTTGTCAATATTCAAAACTGTTTTCAATCTCTGATTAAACGGATGATTAAGGTTTTCAAACAACAAAACCTTGCATCATTCCAAATCATTTTTCAAACTGCTTTTACACCAGTACTGTAAAGTACTGGGCCTCTAATAGAGTGTAAGTCCCAAAAACCTTCTCTTCTTAGCTTGTTTTCAAAACTGTATTTTCAAAATCTTCTTTCTGTTTTCAAAAACATTCTTCTGGTATTTGAAGGGCATTATTCCCGGTGAAACTCTTCAGATACCTATGTGACCTTTGTCCATCTTCACTTCTTCTGTTTTCAAAAACCATTAACTGTTTATCATATATACTCAATTGTTATCAACAAAACAACAAAAATACTGTTGAGGCTCTGTACATACTTCTTCAATGGCCTCCACTCCATCCAGGTTAGGCTTTACAAGCTTTCAATTTACAGTCTTTATTTAAATTACTGTCAAATATAAACTGTGCATATATTAGTTTAGAACTGCGTTTGAGTGTAAACCCTAGGACAGTTAAACTATATATATATTATAGGAATATGACCTAGGATTGAGAATGTCTTCCCGGTGAAGGCTCTTTCCTAATTAGAGATCTGTAGTTCAAACCCCCAAGATGAATTATTCCCGGTGAAACATCTTGGCAAAAACCTTAGAATCCAAATAATAGGACACATCCACCCAAAGAGGAATTATTCCCGGTGAAACCTCTTACCCATTTGCTTAGAGCCAAAATAAGTTCAAAACTACATAAGCTTTCTCTTGTGCTATAACAAGGACCCTCGATTAGCCTCCTCTTGGGCTTTGTACAAGGACCCACAGGCTTCTTAAAAGCATTTCCAGCTTCCTCTTGAGCTTGTATACAAGGACCCATCAGGTTTCTTATAAACATAGGAACAGGTCTTTAGTCACCTTTTAGCCTACCCTGGTGAGTTTCTTCCAATTTAAACCAGACTTTAAACAAGCTAAGTTTGTCTCAATTTCACATTGAGTACATTTTTGGAATGAGAGACATGGACAGTCTCTGTCACCCTCATCTTCATCAATCTTCCTTAGCAGAGTCTAGGATCCATGTTTGGTCATCCTCAGCATTGAGTCAGCCTTCATCTTGGGCTTTAAACAAGAAGTCTCCACTAGATAATCTTTCTGCCAATCTTTTCATCCTTTAATAATTAATGGAGTGCTATCCAAATTTATTCTTTCAAAACCCCTGGAAAGGGTTAGCCTCCAAAATTAATTAATAAATAATTTCATTCTCTTAGGAGATAATTTCCCCAAAAGAGTCAAAACCCCTGGAAAGGGTCAGCCTCCAAAAAAAAAACATGATAAAGTCAGTCTTTTAACAGACAAAATCACCGGCTGAGTCAAATCCCTGGAAAGGGTTAGCTTCCAAAGAAAAACAGTCTTTTAATAAATAAAACCTCCTCAGTAGAGTCAAAACCAACAAAAACAGTTAGCCTCAACCTTGGGCTTCATACAAGGCACCCAAACAATAAAACTCCCCTGTCAAGAGTCAGCCTCAACCTTGGGCATTGTACAAGGCAGATAATAGAGTCTCCCCAGTGAGTCCTTCATCACTCAGTAGCCACAACCTTGGGCTTTGTACAAGGCAGATAAACCATATCTTTCATGTGTCAAAGATTCCTAACACATAGGATCTTTCCCCATATAGTCATCCATACTTAATTCATTTAAGAGTCCGCCACAACCTTGGGCTTTGTACAAGGCAGAAAATAATGTTTTCCCCTAGCTAGAGTTAGCCACAACCTTGGGCTTTGTACAAGGCACATAAAATAGAGTCATTCAATTATCCTCAACAGTTAGCCACAACCTTGGGCTTTGTACAAGGCACACAAATAGAGTCTCCCTAAGTAGAGTCAGCCTCAATTCTGGGCTTTGTACAGAACACAAAAATACCCTGTAATTAATCCCCATTGGAGTCATCTCCCAGAGTCAATAATATTAATTAATCAATCAAAAAGCCTCAAGCTTGGGCCTCATACAAGCCAGCTAAAAGTCAAATCTTTTATACAGTAGATAGACATAGCTTATCTCCATAAAGAGATATTTTTACTACTCTACCACATTCAAACAAACAAACATTTCATTTCAATTTTAATCAAGTCTCCCATTTAGGATTTTGAAAGGCATGAGCTGGCAGTAAAACCCAGACATGTGGTAACTTTCCCTAATTTGGATGAGCATCTTTCTTTCATTTAAGAGGCATTTGACTGGTATACTTGCACATACACAAGTAAGGTCCCCCTCTTGAATGAAATGAATTCAGTTATTCTGTCACTCCTTTAAATGTTTGTGGTAGAATAGTACAAATACCTCTCTGTAGAGATAATTTCATGTCTCTTTACTGTAAACAGAGATTTAATTCCAAGCTTCAACCTTGAGCTTCAAGCAAGGCACCAAAAAATAATTAATTTCCCTAGTTAGTTCCCCGAACTACATTAAGCTCTGACTTCCACTAGGGATATGTAGGCATGAGGTTCACAAGGAATCTCAGCGAGCTAATAAAATACCAAAAATAGTCAGTCTGTCTATCTCTCTGTCTTTTCAAAATAATTCAATTCCCTCTCCTAATACAAAGGAGAAACTTTCCCAATCATTAGCAATAAACACAAACACAAATGACACAGAGAAGGTTCCTGTAGAGTACTACAGATATGTAGGGTGTTTAAACACTTCCCTATGTATAACCGACCTCCCGGACTCCAGAATTTCTAGTCTAGGTGTAAATCCCCACACTTAGCAAACTCCTAGGGTTTAGTTGAGATCTTTTTTTCCCTTTCCTACTCGTAGGACAAATAAGAAAGTTCGTGTGATATCGTAGGAAGAACTGAAATAAAATTCATCCCACCACGGGCGCATTCTCCTTCCAAATTTCGCGTGAAGGGTTTAGCGTGCCGTCCTCCCAAGTGAAACGGGGAGGTAAAAGAAAACGACACCACACTAAGTTTGTCTCAATTTTGCATTGAGTACACCTTTTGGAATGAGAGACATGGACAGTCTCTGTCACCCTTATCTTCATCAATCTTCCTTAGCAGAGTCTAGGATCCATGCTTTGGGTCATCCTCAGTATTGAGTCAGCCTTCATCTTGGGCTTTAAACAAGAAGTCTCCATTAGATAATCTTTCTGCCATTCATTTCCAATAAAAACCCCTGGAAAGGGTTAGCCTCCAAAGTCAATTAATAAAAATCTGTTTAAAATGTCAAAACCCCTGGAAAGGGTTAGCCTCCAAAGTCAATTAAAATCAATCCATCATTTCAATAAAAACCCCTGGAAAGGGTTAGCCTCCAAAGTCAATTAATAAATAATGTCATTTCTCTTAGAAGATAGTTTCCCCAAAAAGAGTCAAAACCCCTGGAAAGGGTCAGCCTCCAAAAAAAACATGATAAAGTCAGTCTTTTACCAAACAATTTCTCCAGCTGAGTCAAAATCCCTGGAAAGGGTTAGTTTCCAAAGAAAAACAGTCTTTTAATAAATAAAATCTCCTCAGTAGAGTCAAAACCAACAAAAACAGTTAGCCTCAACCTTGGGCTTCATACAAGGCACCCAAACAATAAAACTCCCCTGTCAAGAGTCAGCCTCAACCTTGGGCATTGTACAAGGCAGATAATAGAGTCTCCCCAGTGAGTTCTTCATCACTCAGTAGCCACAACCTTGGGCTTTGTACAAGGCAGATAAACCATATTTTTCATGTGTCAAAGATTCCTAACACTTAGGATCTTTCCCCATATAGTCATCCATACTTAATTCATTTAAGAGTCCGCCACAACCTTGGGCTTTGTACAAGGCAGAAAATAATGTTTTCCCTAGCAACAGTCAGCCACAACCTTGGGCTTTGTACAAGGCACACAAAATAGAGTCATTCATAGTCTTAAAAATTCAATTATCCTCAACAGTTAGCCACAACCTTGGGCTTTGTACAAGGCACACAAATAGAGTCTCCCTAAGTAAAGTCAGCCTCAATTCTGGGCTTTGTACAGAACACAAAAATACCCTGTAATTAATCCCCAGTGGAGTCATCTCCCAGAGTCAATAATATTAATAAATCAATCAAAAAGCCTCAAGCTTGGGCCTCATACAAGCCAGCTAAAGTCAGATCTTCTATACAGTAGATAGACATAGCTTATCTCTATAGAGAGATATTTTTACTACTCTACCACATTCAAACAAACATTTCAATTTCAATTTTAATCAAGTCTCCCATTTAGGATTTTGAAAGGCATGAGCTGGCAGTAAAACCCAGACATGTGGTAACTTTCCCTAATTTGGATGAGCATCTTTCTTTCATTTAAGAGGCATTTGACTGGTATACTTGCACATACACAAGTAAGGTCCCCCTCTTGAATGAAATGAATTCAGTTATTCTGTCACTCCTTTAAATGTTTGTGGTAGAATAGTACAAATACCTCTCTGTAGAGATGATTTCATGTCTCTTTACTGTAAACAGAGATTTAATTCCAAGCTTCAACCTTGAGCTTCAAGCAAGGCACCAAAAAATAATTAATTTCCCTAGTTAGTTCCCCGAACTACATTAAGCTCTGACTTCCACTAGGGATATGTAGGCATGAGGTTCACAAGGAATCTCAGCGAGCTAATAAAATACCAAAAATAGTCAGTTTGTTTGTCTGTCTGTCTTTTTTTAATCAATTCAATTCCTTCTCCTAATACAAAGGAGAAACTTTCCCAATCATTAGCAATAAACACAATCACAATGACACAGAGAAGGTTCCTGTAGAATACTACAGATATGTAGGGTGTTTAAACACTTCCCTATGTATAACCGACCTCCCGGACTCCAGAATTTCTAGTCTAGGTGAAATCCCCACACTTAGCAAACTCCTAGGGTTTAGTTGAGATCTTTTTTCCCCTTTCCTACTCGTAGGACAAATAAGAAAGTTCGTGTGATATCGTAGGAAGAACTGAAATAAAATTCATCCCGCCACGGGCGCATTCTCTGTGTCATTTCATGTGTTTGTTGCATATATATTTGTTTATTTTGTTTATTCTGTATCGGGAAAGGGCTTGATTCCCCCTTGTGGTGAGAAATCCTATACCCGGATTTGAGTGCAACATAAGATAGGATGGAGGATGTCTTCCCGGTGAAGGCCCTCTAATCTTGGTTTCCAAGTCTACTCTTGGGATTTGCCTGGCTGGTTGTGATTAACTGCGCCACTGCATTCCGAGACTGATTTGTACCAGGAGGACCTAGAAACACATTAACCCCACTTAAAGCCTTTTTAGGACGTAGAGCGGTGATTACGGAAGTAATTGTCACGCAGATACTACACTCAGAGAAAACTCTCTTATAGATACCAATCAACGTATCTTTAAGGTTGAGCAAAAACTCTGAGACCCCTAGAACCCGTTCTACAGGTACAAAAATCATTAACCTTAGTTTACCATTGGGGCGGGAGACTGCGTTTTGACTTCATGACCACGATACCCTTCAACGCCATGTTTGTTTAAAACTCTTGTGTGTGCATTCATGCATTCATGCATCATTCATTAATAAACAATTAAAAACAAAAAGAGTCTTTTTCGAGTCGTTTTTCAAGGAAACTAAATAACGAACGTTTTGAACTTCATAGAAAGAGAGAAACGGAGAAAGGACTTAAGGATCTATACCATGGATTACGGAAGAAAGAGAGCTAGGAAATACACCTTCAAGATTCCCCAGGTCGAGGAACTGGGAAAGCTCGGAAAACTGGTGGTCAACCCCCAGGCTTTCAAGGAGAAGTATGGAAAACTTCTGCCTTTGCTCAATACCAACATGGTGGATGGGATCCTTCCCGCCTTGGTACAGTTTTACGATCCAACGTATCACTGCTTCACCTTTCCAGATTATCAGCTCATGCCTACGTTAGAGGAGTACTCTCGTCTGATTGGAATACCCGTGTACGCGCAAGATCCGTACTCCGGTTTGGAAAAGAATCCTGACGACATTATCATCGCTGCAACTACTCCTTTGAACGTAGTCGACATCAGAACTCATATGGTGAGTAGAGGAGGAATTCAAGGATTGCCCTCCAAATTCCTGTTTGATCAAGCTCGGTACTTCGTCAGCATCCAAGATATGAGCGCTTTTGAGGAAATCTTGGCTTTGCTTATCTACGGATTGTTTTTGTTCCCTAACATTAACGATTTCGTCGACATCAACGCAATTAAGATCTTCTTAATTGGAAATCCAGCTCCAACCTTGCTTGCGGATGCTTATCACTCTGTGCATTCAAGAAACCTGCAGCGAGGAGGATTAATCACATGCTGCGTACCGTTGTTATACGAATGGTTCGTTTCACACCTGCCAAAGTCTAGCACTTTCTGGAACATGAGGGATGGCCTTTACTGGTCACAGAAAATCATGTCTCTCACTCATACAGACATTGATTGGTGTAGCCCTGACAACGACGAAACCAAGATCATCTTCAGTTGCGGAAGTTTTCCCAACGTACCCCTTATTGGAACTAAGGGAGGAATCAGTTACAATCCAGCTTTAGCCCGTCGTCAATACGGCTATCCCATGAAAAATAAACCAAGTAACATCCAATTGGAAGGTCTGTTCTTCAAGAACATCGACGATCATGGCAACATGCTGAAGAAGGAAATTGTCCAAGCCTGGCGTCTTGTACACAGCAAAGGGAGAAGATTGTTAGGAAAACATCTTTGCATCTCCCTGGATCCTTACCTTCAATGGGTACGCGTCAGAGCATTCAAGCTCAGGATGCCATATCAACATCAATAACCTATTCCCCTAAGGGAACCAATATACCTTTTCTCCACCGGCGTTGAAAAACTGCAAGCGGCATTAAACAAGGTATGCCAAGAAAGGAATGCTTGGAGGAACAAGTATCGAATTGTCAACACGGAAAATGTTGAAATTCAGAACATCCTAAGAAGGAAGGATGAGTTACTTGAAGTACTCGATCGACAAGTGACACAAACGTCACTTTCTCATCATATTCCTCCTGCTTCCTGGATCATCGATCAACTCACGTCAGAGAACGCTCAGCTCAAGAAACAGAAGAAGATGTTAGAACGTGAAGTCGGCTCTTCGTCAAAGTTTTAGAGTCCTTTCTCTCAGTTTCTCTGTATTTCCCTTTTCAAAGTGTGTAAAAAACGGCGTTTTCGCTTAATTAATAAAAGTTTGATGTTTCATAACGTAATTATGGTGTTTCCTTGAAAAATAATAACTTAATTGCATATCATACATCGCTTTAGTTGTACGCACTGACACGGGAATTGTCGCGGATCTAATAGTCACTTTCCTTTCTCCAGAAAGAGAGGAGGAGAAAGAGGTGAACCAAGACTTTCAAGCTGTCTCATCCATACACTACAAGAAAATTTGTTGATTGCGACGGTTATATTTGCAGATTACGACGGTTAAAACTGCCACAATTTATAATCTACGACGGTTATAGTACCGTCGCGGAATCGTGTGTCCCCAATCTATTTCGCGACGGTTGTCAAAACCGTCATACCAACCGTCGCGATAGATCACGACGGGTTATAACTGACTTAAAATAGAGATGGCGACAGTTAAAAACCGTCGTGAATATGCGTTTGATTTTTGTTTTTGTTATGTTCGCGACGGTTTTAAACCGTCGTGAATGTGATATCCTGACAGTTGGTACCGTCGTAATTTGATTTATGAACTTTAGATATAATTTATTTGGCAATGGTTTAAAGCGCCACTAATTGTTTAATTTTTACATTTAACAACAGTTTAAACCATTATTAATTTTTATCTATTGTGTTATATTTCTATAATAATAATTTGTATGTAAATTATTTCTACTAAAATATTTTTAAATTATTTCTACTAAACCATTATTATTATTTTTTTACAATATCTATATTATAATATTTTTATTTATAGTATTAGTTTTTTATTTTATTTTCTATCACTTTTTAATGTAATGAAATTAATTCCAATAAAAAACATTTAATATGAAATGAGCATCATAATATCAAAATAATGCAAGTTCCATTATCATGTAAAATTCGAGTTCCATCATCATATCTTGTAGTACAAAAAACCAAATACATGTCAAATCCTGATCTTATAATAATAAGTATCATTATGCCAAAAAACATAAGAAAGTTCATAGTTTAACTAATTCATAAGAAAGTCTAATTTGTCCTTCTTGTTGATCCATTATCTGCAATACGATAGCTAGACTCAGATGAACGTCTACCATCAGCGGGTGATTCCAATCCCTAAAAAGAATATTAAAAGAATACGCTTTAAAATAATATTCATAAACTTTAACTATAAATGCATCAAAATAATATACCTGTCTTCCACTAGAATTTTGCATTTGCATTAAGAGTTCAATTTCCTTTGTCTTAGCATTGTCCCTTTGTCTTAAGAATGTGATTGCCTCCATCAATTCATCAATTTTTGAATTCTTTTCTTTAAGTGCATTAATTTCTTCTTGCATTTCCTTAATTTTTTCATTTTCTGCAGAAGATGTCGATCTTGTAGATCTATTAATTTGAGATGGCGTAACTCCAAGTCCCATACTACGAACATATCCATGTTGTTCTTTTCCAAATACTTTCTGAAATGCCTCATTTTCAGACACTGAATCCTTAATTGCAGCTTGTAATTTTTCCTGCACATAAAAAAGAGCAAATTGACATATAACCAATAATCACACATATAGTAATATCTATAAAATAAGAATGCAATAGCTAACTTATAGTAGCAGTTTAATGAGAACATCTTTATCTGGGCCATGAGCAAGACTAATGAGAACATCTTTATCTGGTCCATGAATGTTGTCAAGATTGTTGCAAATCTATACACAATACAACATCCAATTAGTCTTGTTATTATTAAAAACCAATCCAATACAAACATCTATTTTTGTATGAAAACTCACACGATTGCGGAACCAATCAGCAAACTCTCTATGAACCTTCTTGTCTATCTCAGCAACACTTCTTTGACTGCGCCTCATTTGGTTCTGAGTAATACTTCGGAACTGCCTATTTTATTAATCAATATTAGACGTAAAAAAATCTTAATAATGTAAATGAAACTACTTAAATGGAATAAAAATACTTACTTTAGATAGTCATCAACTATTGGACAATTCGTTAAAACGTGTCTATGAGCTTGCAGCTTTTCAATTGGTGTTAGGGTGTAATAAGAAGATCCACCCACGGGTTTTCCAACTCTAGGAAATAACTCTGCTACACTTGAACTTGTTTGGATATCACCAATAGGGTCATCATCTACACGTCCAGGTTGATTCCATCTAGTCTCAATGTTTTCTAGATATCTTGAACAAAATGTAAGAATCTCTTCAAAACGGTATCCTTCCGCAATAGACCCTTCTGGTTTTGCCTTATTACGTACATGCGATTTAAGTTTTCCCAAGTACCTATTATTGAACCACAATAGTATCGGTTAAAAAAACTTTCTACTTTCTTAGTTAGTAACATTAGAATAAAATCACATAATTTACCTTTCAATAGGATACATCCATCGATAATGAACAGGACCTCCAAGTTTAACTTCTTCAACAAGGTGAACAACCAAGTGGATCATAACTGTGAAAAACGAGGGAGGAAATAACATTTCCATGTGGCATAAAGTGAGGACAATTTGGTTTTGCAATTTTTCCAAGTCTTCAATTTTCAATACCTTGGCACATAATTGTCTAAAGAATGAGCACAACTCAATCAATACTGATGAAATCTCATGAGGTAATGTTGTGCGAATGGCTAATGGTAGAAGTTGTTCCATTAATATATGACAATCATGACTCTTCATCATTCCATTCACCTTGAGATTTACTAAGTCAATGCATCTAGAAATGTTGCTTGAATAACCATCAGGCACCCTAATATTCTTTAAAGTTGTTAAAAAATTCCTTTTATCTTTACCTGTTAAACTAAAGGCTGCCGGAGAAATTATACCATTTTCATCAGGCCAAAGATCAGGTCTTATGCCCATATTTTCAAGGTCTTCTCGAGCTTTATAATGGTCTTTACTCTTTTGCCTATCATTTAGTAAAGTAAATAGGACATTATCGCACACATTTTTCTCAATATGCATCGGATCAAGATTATGGCGCAAAAGATTATCCTTCCAATACGGAAGTTCAAAAAATATGCTTTTCTTTTTCCATTGTTGAGGATAACCTTGTGTAGTGTCACATTGTGTACTATCACCTTCTATAGGTTGTCCCTCACGTGTTCTTTTTACCGATTTTTCTTTCACTGGCTTTTTACCAAAGACCACTTCAACATCTTTAACCTGTTCAAAAACTTCATGTCCAGATAATGTTCTCGGTGGAGTCCGCATTTCTTATTCACCATTAAAGCGGATCTTCTTCAATCTAAACCTATGTCTCCGGTCAAGGAAACGACGATGACCCATAAAACACCATTTACGGCTAGCTTGAAGACGAACAGGTGTAGTTTGAAAGTTACACGATGGGCAAGCAAGTCCTGTGTATGTGTTCCACCCAGAAAGTGCACCCAAGCCTGGAAATTCACTAATCGTCCACATCAAATTTGCATGCAACTTGAACATCTCTTTCTTGAAAGAATCGTATGTATCCACTCCATTTGTCCATAACTCCTTCAGCTCTTTGACTAAGGGTTGTAAGTAGACATCAATATTATTTCCTGGTGCTTCTTTACCGGGAATTATCATAGACATTATAAATGATGTCTGCTTCATGCAAACCCAGGGCGGAGTGTTATATGGAATGAGAACCACTGGCCAAATACTATTGTTTGTACTCATCACACCAAAAGGATTAAAACCATCACTAGCCAATGCAAGACGCGCATTTCGCGGATCTGATGAAAACCAAGTATGTGTCAAGTCAAATTTCTTCCAAGCTTCTGAATCTCTAGGATGCCTCAAAATTCCATCATTGTTAGTATCTGTTGCATGCCATCTCATATCCTCGGCCGTCTTTGATGACAAAAATAATCTTTGTAATCGAGGTTTTAATGGAAAATAACGAAGAACCTTGGCAGGAATTTTCTTCTTTTTCTTGTTAATAGAGATATCTTCATTTGTTTTCCATTTTGAAGTGTTGCAATTTTTGCAAGTCTCCCTTTCTTCATCTTCTCCCCAATAAAGCATACAATTGTTTGGACATGCCGGTATCTTTACATAATTCAAACCAAGTTTTGTGATTGATTTTTTGGCTTCATAGAACGAACTTGGAATGTTTGCATATTCAAATGCATCTTTTATTAACTCTAAAATCATTGTCATTGACTTCTCACTCAATCCACATAAACACTTTATATGGTACAACTTAACCAAAAAAGATAGTCTTGAATATCGTCTACACCCTTCATATAAAGGTTGTTCTCCTTCTCTAGCCAATTCATAGTACTCCTTGGCTTCATTTCTTTCCTGAGTTGCACTTGGCATCATATAATCTTCTTGGTCAATCTCCAAACTTGACGCAGATGGTATTTCATTAGCATTATTCTATCAACTCCAAACGCATCGTTGATCATGTTCTGAATGTGATCTTCGACAATGATAGTATCTTCAACAATATTTGTAGTACTAGGGGAGATAGTACTAGGTAGTACAAAGGACTCTCCATGATGAGTCCACATGGTGTATCCCTTCGGAAATGGTGACCACATTAAGTGGTCAAACATGTCACTCCTACTCTTTGATTTTCGGAAACCGCAGCGTTTACAAGGGCATATGACTACGTCATTTTCTTTTGCACCTTTAAATGCAAAATCAATAAATTCTTGTATCCCTTGCTGATACGCTTTTGATGATTGTGGCTTCGTAATCCATGACTTATCCATTCTTCGAAAAAAAAATATAGATATTATATTATATGTTCAAGAGCCCTAATATTATTTAATAAAAAATAAATCGCCTCATATTTAGAGAACATAGAAAAAAACTGTGAGTATTACCAGTAAACAAACACAATAAAATAAATCACCACATATTTTCTCATGGTATTAGGTACAGGAAGTGTTAAAAATCCTAAACCATAATTATAATCTTAATAGTCACTCTAAATCAAAATAGAAACAATCTTAGTGCATAAGTAACAAAATGACAGCTTTAAATACAACTCCAAAAGAAACTAAAATAACAAGTTTTAAAATACTCATTTTAGGAGAGTGGAATGCATGCGCCCTAAAATCTTCATAATATCTTAAAGTTGACTAGTTTAGTATTGCATAAAATCAAAATTTGATATCAAAACATCATATAGGAATGAATTTTCACAATGTTCATGGTTGTAATCAAACAGGAACGTGTCTTAAACAACCCATAAAATAATGAATAATACATAATTTCTTCATGTATAAATAAACACTAAAATAAAGGATAGTTAAACTTAAAATAATGTAAAAAAAGACACACATTTTAATTAATAGATCTGCATATCTCAATTGCCACGCATGCTTAATAATTAGACTTCTACATAGTTTACTAATTTTTATCCTCACTTAGTGAAGTCCAACCTCAAATAATCAAAACAATTGTTAACAGCTTAGTTGATAATCTTACTAATATGTCATTAGACTTTGTCAAATACTTTCCTTCTAGCATTGTATTTAGCATAAGAAGAAACCATGCATATCTACATTTGTAACACTCAAACCAAGTATCTAGAGTTGGAATTAGTTTTACCGACTAAATTTTCAATCCAGGAAAAAAACAATAACAAACAGGACTAAAACTCAATTTCTTTTTTCATAAAGATATCACTTCTATATATATATATATATATATATATATATATATATATATAAGGTAAGAAAATGGAACATCTTAGTTAGTCCCAAAGAGAATAGTTAGCCCCAAAGAAAAAATTACACATATATCAAGCACTAAACCATGGTTAAGACAGTGAAAGCAATTTCATTCCATAGCATGAAATTACAAAATGATTTAGTCAAAAGAAGGGAATGAAGAAATCAAACAAACCTAATATTCAGCAACCAGGAATAGTGATTTCTATAGATACTCAATGTATTTTTCACTGAGATACAATTAATCTGCAAGAAAGTACAGAAGAAAATGAATCATTTGGAATAAAGAAACACCTTCAATATTTAATAAAAACCAACTACAAAATAAAGCTAGATCAAACACAATCACAGGGTGCCCATTTGGAATCTCTAAAAACTTAAAACTACAAAAGCAACTGCAAATTTATAACCAAACACAATCATATAAAGCAACTGCAACTTTTCACAAACAATCTATAAACAAAATTAAGTGAAACAAACAAGCATAATTTCAAATAAGACTAATTTATGAAACTGTTTGACAGAAACACTAAATTGATCGAAGGTTTTTAATTATAGAAACTACATTTATCAAATTCCAGTCCCCTTACTAAATCGTACATCAAATTTTCGTATTAAGAGTTTGTTACAGAATTGATGTATTAGGAGTTTGTTACATAAAGTTGCAGAGCCAGTAGTTAGTAGTTACAATTATATTTGGAGTTTGTTACATGATTGATGTTTATACAAAAGAACTTACACAGTATAAGTCCTTTATTGAACAAGCACTTGTTAAACGGCTTTTGTTATAGCTTTTCTTACAAGTAGATTATTGGCTTCATATTCCATTGAAGTCAATTAGTAGACACTGAACAAATGAGTTGTTACTATTTGATAGCTTTTGTTTGGAGAAAACATACATTGTTCTTAAAATAATTTTTAAATTTAATCTTGTTTTTCAAAACATAAGCTAACAGACCCTTACTTTGTAGGTTCCAGTGCATTAAAAGTCCCAAATTTGTAGCAGAGCATTGGGTGAAGTTCGGTAGTAAAGCGTTTACAAGAAAATAAGAGGCATAAACCTATTTTGTAGTTAACATCCTGATTTTAATCGTAAAATGCCGTAACTTTGCAACTAGACTTTCCCTCGGCAATTAAAAGTATAGGCATAAACCTATTTTGGTGGAATAAGGGGGAATAGCTCCTTTCAATAGTTGAATGGTATATTCTACGAACTAATTGAAATACAGTACTATTATAGTAAAAATAATCTAAAAAGTTGTTATACTACAATAGCTACTGAAGAATGTGGGGCACGTTTTATGTTCTCTACACCAGAAGAACAACAGATTAGAGATAACCTAAAAAAATCACGAAAATCAATAAACCCTAAAACAACAAATTAGAAAACCCAACATCAGTTCAATCTACAGAAACTCAAAATTAACAAAATCAAAGAGCTAAACCCTAAGATTCAAGTGAAACTTCAATGCTGAATCCATGTTAAAGAATGGGAGAGATATGTGAAGATGAGAACAACAAAAAGTGTTACAGATAACTTACAAGTTTGAAGATAGAGAAATTTGAAGATATGGACGCTGGAGGCACAAGAGAATGAATCGCTCGTTGCTTTGTTTCTGTGTGAAGATAACTTACAAGTTTGAAGACAAAGAAAACGTGAAATAAAACCTAATGTTAGTATGCGCGGGTGAATTTTTTAGGGGGTACGGCGGGTGAAGTTACCGTCGTGCCCTTTGAGAATATTTTTCAGATTTTTGTGGGAAACGAAAGGTTTTGAGGGCGACGGGTGATTTACCGTCGTGGAATGAAATTTAGGGCGGTTAATTTTACCGTCGTGACATAGCTTTTTGTGGGAAACTCACATGATGAAAGGTTAAAGGGGGCGACAGTTATTTTACCGTCGTAACATCAATTTTAGGGCAGTTAATTTTACCGTCGTGGCATGGATTTTAAGGACGGTTGGTATAAGCTGTCGTGACAACCGTCTCTATAGGAGAGTTATGACAGTTATAAGTGACTATCGCGATTTTTTTGTCATAATATGCTAATTTTCTTGTAGTGATACAACACTCGTTCAAGTCGCAAGAAAAGAATGGAAGACTTTGAGCAAGAGAATGAAGAACTCAGAGAAGAGATTAATACTCTCAAAGGTACTGTCGAAAGACTCAATAGTATGGTAGAAGCCCTGGTAGTTGCGCAGAATCGACCAACGCCAGAAGAACCACAAAGGACTGTGGTTTCCGAGATTGTTTCTACTCCTATTCCTCAGTATACCATGCCGCCTGATCGACCTTGGGGCATGCCGTATAACTTTACTCCAGAAGGGTACATACCTCCAGCTTCTGAAGCTCCAAAAGTCACCATGGATATGCGTCCACCGGAGGGTTACAAACCTCTGGAAATTGAAGTTCCAAGAGCAACGGCAATGGGTTTCGCACAACAGAATGCTGAGATTCCAAGATCTGCTGTCATGGCTTCTCCACAGCCCATTATGCATACTTTTCCCCCGCAAGGCGGACAAGTATATCATCACGCTCCAAGTAAGGATGCTGGCGTGTATGAAAGATTGGACGAGTTCCAAGAACAGTTTCTGCAAATGCAGAAGGAACTCAAGACTCTCCGAGGACAAGATCTATTTGGAAAGAATGCTGCAGACCTCTGTCTAGTTCCAAATGTTAAGATTCCTCACAAATTCAAAGTACCAGAATTCGAGAAGTATAAAGGGAATTCATGCCCACAAAGTCATCTTGTGATGTACGCTCGAAGAATGTCAACTCAGACTGATAATCAACAATTGCTCATTCATTATTTTCAAGACAGCCTGACTGGTGCTGCACTCAAATGGTACATGAACTTGGACAGTTCAGAGATTCGTACTTTTCGAGACCTCGGAGAGGCCTTCGTCAAACAGTATAAGTACAATCTGGATATGGCTCCCGACAGAGATCAACTCCGGGCCATGACTCAAAAGGATAGAGAAAGCTTCAAGGAATACGCTCAGAGATGGCGTGAAGTTGCTGCTCAAATTTGTCCACCACTTGAAGAGAAAGAAATGACAAAAATCTATCTCAAAACTTTGAGTCCATTTTACTACGGACGAATGGTTGCAAGTGCACCAAGTGACTTTACCGAGATGGTAAACATGGGTGTGCGTTTAGAAGAAGCAGTTCGAGAAGGACGCTTGAACAAAGAACCAGAATCTTCTGTTGGTCCAAGGAAGTATGGAAGTTCTTTCCAGAAGAAAAAGGATCAAGATGTCAGCAATGTCTTGCACAAAATCAAGAAGAAATTCCAACCTCAAGTTGCAACAATAACTCCGGTTGTTAACTCAGCGCCAGCTTATCAACCTCAGGTTTCGCAACAACAAACTCAACAAAGGTCGCAACAACCTCAGCAGCAGGTTCGACCTCCAAATTACAACAATCGGGCTCCAAGGTATCCTGCCTTTGACCCCGTACCAATGCCGTATGCAGAATTGTTTCCAACATTACTGGCAAAAGGACTCATCCAGACAAGGAGTCCTCCAAATCCTACAAACAGTTCCTCACCATGGTATAAGGCTGACCAATCTTGTCCCTATCATCAGGGGGCACCAGGTCACAATATTGAGAACTGTTTCCCTTTCAAGATTGACGTCCAACGATTAGTGAAGAGCGGAATGCTATCCTTCAAAGATACTAATCCAAACGTCCAAGCAAATCCTTTGCCGCAGCACAAAGAAGCTTCAGTAAATCTGGTAGATCAACACCCCAATGTCATTCAAATCTACGACATTCGTCAGATAGGGGAAAATCTTGTCAAGATGCACGCTAGACAAGCTGGGTACGGTCATGTACCACCTCACAACTACTTCACATGTGAAATTTGTCCAAGGAATAATCAAGGATGTGCCATAGTTCAAGCTGCATTACAAGAACAAATGGACTTGGGATGGATTCAACATATCCGAGTCAGAACTGAGCATGACATCAACATGGTTCAAGGATGTCCAGGAGAATACAAAATCTACAAAGTTGAAGACTTTGAAGGATCGGTAGTCAGGTTCCACAAAACTTTAAATGGACTTGCCTACTTTGGAACAGATTTCCACGCTTACAGTAGATGCAGAATCTGTCGAAGAAATTCACGAGGATGTTTGCGTGTTCGCAACGACATTCAAAAATTGATGGATGACAATACCATTACTGTTCTTGCCAACAGAGAAGATGACGAAGTCTTTACCGTATCTCCTCAAATTAATCAAGTTGAACCTATGCAAGTTAAGTATGATAGCAGGAAGACAGCAATTGCTCTGTTAGTCATCTACTTACCAGGTCCTGTACCGTATGAGTCTGACAAGGCTATACCATACAAGTACAACGCTACATTCATTGAAAATGGTAAGGAAATACCATTACCGTCTGTTGTCAACATTGCGGATGTTAGTCGAGTCACCAGAAGTGGACGAGTCTTCAACAGAACAACAGAAAATGTGGAGAAACCTTCGGAGGAAGTACCACATAGGCAAGACAATCGTCTGACCAATGCTGTTCAAGCGAAAGAAAATGATGAGATCTTGAAGTTAATCCAGAGGAGTGAATACAACATTGTAGATCAATTACTACATACTCCGTCTAGGATTTCTGTTCTTTCCCTGCTATTGAGTTCTGAAGCTCATAGGGAAGCTCTACAGAAAGTTTTGGAACAAGCTTTCGTAGAACCAAGTGTCACAATAAGCCAATTCAACAACATCGTTGCCAACATCTCCGCCGGAACTAACCTAAGTTTCTGTGACGAAGATCTTCCTGAAGAAGGAGTGGACCACAATCTTCCACTTCACATCTCAGTTGGCTGCATGGGTGATGTACTCACAGGAGTCCTAATAGACAATGGATCCTCTCTCAATGTCATGCCTAAATCAACATTATCAAGGTTATCTGTCGAAGATTACCCTCTAAGAAAAAGTCATGTCATCGTCAAAGCATTTGATGGATCAAGAAAGTCAGTTTTCGGAGAAGTGGATCTTCCCATAACTATTGGACCTCAGACGTTCAAAATCACTTTCCAGGTTATGGACATTCCAGCACAATACAGTTGTTTGCTAGGTCGCCCATGGATTCATGAGGCTGGGGCAATTACTTCAACACTTCATCAGAAACTGAAGTTCATAAGAAATGACAAATTGGTAACCGTATGTGGAGAACGAGCTCTGATCGTCAGCAACCTGTCATCATTCTCCGACATAGAACCAAAAGAAGTTGTTGGAACTAAATTCCAAGCACTTTCCTTAGACAAAGGAAAGGAGAAAGCAGCGTCTATTTCTTCATACAAAGATGCAATCCAAGTTATAAAGGATGGCACTACCAGTGGTTGGGGGCACATTAATATTCCTACCAACAACAAGAACAGAACAGGAATTGGATTCTTTCCAACATCATCGAAAGCTATCCCAGGGATTGAGGTAGTTCTCCCCATTCAAGAAACTTTCTGCAGTGGAGGTTTTCTTCAACCTGTTCAACAAACAGTCAATACCATCGGTACGGAAAACACCGATGAAGAGGAATGGTTATCCTATCTTAACAAAGCAGGATACATCTCCCTACCAGAGTCTGATCCACCTTGCTGTTATCCGACTAAAGGATCTGAAAGTAAGACTCAACCAAGCAGTGATGAAGTTACTGACAGCTTCACCACCAGAAGTCATGGTTCATCAGAAGAAGTTCCTCCTATCCCCGAAGAGACTTGGGATACATTAGGAGAACCAAGCGGAAAATTCGACTACATGGTGAAATACTCCGCTCCTGAAAGTTCAAGAATCTCTCTTGAAGACATTGTTCCAACTGGATGGAACATTGATTATGAGTACCTCTCTCAGCCAAAAGAGATGTATAACCCTTGCTATTCATCATCATCTACTGGTGAAATCATCATTGAGGATTATATCCCCAAGTCACCTTCCGAGGCTACGGATCTAGAGTTCACATATCTAGTCAATGCCATCTTGGGAGAAGAGCAAGACCAAAATACAGAAGAGGACGATCTCGAAAGTGTCTCCGACAACGAGTCTCTCCATTCAGAAGATTGGAAGTTTCCTCATAAGAAAGTTCGACATACTCCACTTGGAAAGGGGTATGCTCACACCGCTCAGTCTGCTGAAGTAGAAGAAGATCGTCTGAGTGTTGCAAAGACAGTGGTTGGTAAATCAAGACCTACCACAGGCCAGCTTAAGCCTAAGGTTCCAGATTACTTAGTGCACAATGGGGTTCGCCACTATTGGACAGCTGTTGAAGTTACAACTGTTGTTCGCACTCCTAAGTAGGAACTTTCACCGTTATTTTATCCTCTCACCATAGCCCAGGGTGAAGAGATGTTTCATAGGGCTTTGCATTTTACTATTTCTTAGGAAAATGTCCCTCTTTGCTTCGCCCAAAGCAATAGAGTTTTGTTTTATAGGGTCTTTGTTTCAAGAAATGACTGTCCATAAATAAAAATGTCATTTTGTTCCTTCGTTTAGTTTTTCCTTTTCTTTTTTCGGAAATTGGTAATCCTAAAAAAAACACCCTTAAAAAACATCAAAAATTCCATTAACTGCATACACCGAGTCTTCCCTCGTTGTCTAAATAAAACTTATCACACATATGCAGATTAATCATAAAATACCCCGTTGAAACGTGCGACCGTATGACTTCTCCAAGCTTTGAGTTTCCTGTATTCGAGGCAGAGGAAGAAGAAGACGAAGAAATATCAAAGGAAATTTCACGGTTACTTCAACAAAAGGAAGAGGCCATTCAGCCATACAATGAGCCTCTAGAGATCATTAACCTTGGTTCCGATGGAAACAGAAAAGAGGTTAAGATTGGAGCTTCGCTCAGTTCAGAGATCAGAGAGAGTTTGATACAGCTGCTCAAAGAATTCTCAGATGTTTTCGCTTGGTCTTATCAAGATATGCCAGGGTTGGATACCAGTATAGTGGAGCATCACTTGCCATTAAAAGCAGAATGCCCTCCGGTCAAGCAAAAATTAAGAAGAACTCATCCGGAGATGGCCATGAAAATAAAAGAGGAAGTTCAAAAGCAGATCAACGCAGGTTTCCTCGTCACTTCAGAATACCCTCAGTGGTTAGCTAACATTGTTCCCGTTCCTAAGAAAGACGGAAAAGTCCGCATGTGCGTCGACTACAGAGATTTGAACAAAGCTAGCCCTAAGGATGATTTTCCTTTACCACATATTGATATGTTGGTAGACAGTACAGCAAAATCCAAAGTTTTCTCATTCATGGACGGATTTTCAGGATATAACCAAATCAAAATGGCACCTGAAGACATGGAGAAAACAGCTTTCATCACCCCCTGGGGCACGTTCTGCTATCGTGTTATGCCTTTTGGACTGAAGAACGCAGGGGCAACTTATCAAAGAGCCATGACTATGCTTTTCCACGACATGATGCATAAAGAAGTGGAAGTCTATGTGGACGACATGATTGCCAAATCAGAAAATGAAGAAGATCACATACAGAATCTGACAAAGTTGTTTCAACGCTTACGGAAGTTTCAGCTTCGCCTGAACCCCAACAAGTGTACCTTTGGTGTCTACTCAGGAAAACTCCTTGGTTTCATCGTCAGCAAACGAGGAATTGAAGTAGATCCAGACAAAGTCAAGGCAATTCAAGAAATGCCTTCACCCAGAACCGAGAAACAAGTTAGAGGATTCCTTGGACGTCTGAATTACATTTCGAGTTTCATATATCTCATGACTGCAACTTGCGCTCCTATTTTCAAACTTCTACGGAAAAATCAAAGTTGCGTCTGGACAGACGATTGTCAGAAAGCGTTCGACAGCATTAAGGAATATCTGCTCGAACCACCCATCTTGTCTCCTCCAGTGGAAGGAAGACCTTTGATAATGTACTTAACCGTCTTAGAAGATTCCATGGGTTGTGTCCTTGGACAGCAAGACGAGACGAAGAGAAAAGAGCATGCCATTTACTACCTGAGCAAGAAATTCACTGACTGTGAATCCCGCTACTCCATGCTCGAGAAGACATGTTGTGCTTTGGCCTGGGCTGCCAAGCGTCTCCGCCAGTACATGATTCGACATACTACTTGTTTGATCTCTCATATGGATCCAATCAAGTACATCTTTGAGAAGCCTGCCTTAACCGGGAGAATTGCCCGTTGGCAGATGTTGTTATCAGAATATGACATTGAGTATCACGCACAGAAAGCCGTGAAAGGAAGCATTCTAGCTGAGCACCTGGCTCACCACCCACTCAATGGTCATGAATCAACCAGTTTCGACTTTCCGGACGAGGACGTCATGTACCTCAAGATGAAAGATTACGACGAGCCACTACCAGACGAAGGACCTGAGATAGGATCCCAGTGGGGCTTAATCTTTGACGGAGCTGTCAATGCTTATGGACGAGGAATTGGGGCAATCATTGTTACACCTCAAGGTACCCATATTCCATTTACTGCCAGATTAACTTTCAAGTGCACAAACAATGAGGCCGAATATGAAGCTTGCATCATGGGTCTCGAAGAAGCCATGGATCTAAGAATCAAACACTTGGATGTATACGGAGATTCTGCTTTGGTCATCAATCAAATCAAAGGAGAATGGGAAACACGCCAACCAGGGCTAATTCCTTACAAAGACTACGCGAGAAGATTATTACCATTCTTCGACAGGGTAGATTTTCATCACATTCCTCGTGAAGAAAACAACTTGGTTGATGCATTAGCCACACTCTCTTCCATGATTAGGATAAATCATTGGAATGACATTCCTCGGATCGATGTTATGCGCCTGGATAGGCCCGCTCATGTGTTCACAGTAGAAGCAATCATCGACGACAAACCGTGGTATCACGACATCAAGAACTTTCTTCAAAAGCAAGAGTACCCTCTTGGGGCATCAAAGAAAGATAGAAAGACTTTGAGAAAGTTAGCTTGTAGATTCTTCCTGAATGAAGATGTTCTGTACAAGAGAAACTTCGACATGGTTCTGCTCAGATGCGTTGACAGAAAAGAGGCAGAAATACTCATGAGAGAAATACATGAAGGTTCCTTTGGTACTCACACCAATGGACACACCATGACAAGGAAAATACTGAGAGCAGGATATTATTGGCTGACAATGGAGTCAGATTGCTACCAGTACGCAAAGAGATGTCACAAATGCCAGATCTACGCCGATAGAATTCATGTGCCACCATTTCTTCTCAACATACTCTCTTCCCCTTGGCCTTTCTCCATGTGGGGAATCGACATGATTGGAATGATCGAACCAAAAGCGTCCAACGGACATCGCTTCATCTTGGTAGCCATAGATTATTTCACCAAATGGGTTGAAGCAGCTTCATATGCAAACGTTACAAGACAAGTTGTCGTCAGGTTTATCAAGAATCACATCATCTGTCGCTACGGCATTCCTAGCAAGATAATCACTGACAATGGGTCAAATTTGAATAACAAAATGATGAAGGAGCTTTGTGAAGAATTCAAGATCGAACATCACAACTCATCTCCTTACAGACCAAAGATGAATGGAGCTGTAGAAGCAGCTAACAAAAACATCAAGAAAATCATTCAGAAGATGGTCATCACTTACAAAGATTGGCATGAAATGCTCCCGTATGCTCTTCATGGTTACCGTACATCAGTACGTACTTCGACTGGAGCAACTCCTTTCTCCCTTGTATATGGCATGGAGGCAGTCCTACCAATAGAGGTTGAGATTCCATCAATGAGAGTCTTGATGGAAGCAAAATTAACAGAAGCCGAGTGGTGTCAAAGCAGATTTGATGAATTGAACTTAATCGAAGAAAAGCGCATGACAGCTTTATGCCACGGACAGCTATATCAACAAAGAATGAAGAAAGCTTTCGACAAAAAGGTTCGACCTCGCACAATCAAAGAAGGCGACCTTGTACTCAAAAAGATTCAATCTTTTCTCACAGATTCGAGAGGGAAATGGACTCCCAATTATGACGGCCCCTACGTGGTCAAGAGAGCTTTCTCAGGATGAGCCTTAATACTCACGACTATGGATGGAGAAGAATTCACCCGTCCTGTGAACGTCGACGCAGTCAAGAAATACTTCGCCTAAATAAACAAAAGAACAGCTCGCTAAGTTGAAAACTCGCAAAGAGCGACTTAGGCAAAAAAAGAGCGTCTCGGTGAATCGAAAACCCGAAAGGGCGATTCAGGCAAAAATTAGAGACATAAAAAAAAATATATATTAATCAATCCCGGTAGACTTAAAACCCGAAAGGGGTAGCTTACGCAAAAGTTAGGGATATATGGCAAGTAACTGTGTTCAGGACAAACTTGATCATTCAAAATCCATAGCGGAGTGTTCATCAGCAGTAGGTCATCTTCTACGAAGCACGAATGCAGCGCAACTTGGAGTGGAAGGGAAAGATAACGGTCGTCACGTTTCATCGTAGCCCTTTTCCCGAAAATTACCAATTTCCAACTTTGTAAATACTCCATGGAATCAAGCATTTGGCTGATTACCATTCCATATATAATAATTTGAGCCTTGTGCTTTTCCTTTGCAATCTAGTCTTATTCAGTTTCTTGAAATGCATTTTAAGTTTAAACAGTCATTTTCTTGAAACAAATGTTTTCATAAAATAAAAATGAATTTACTTGCAAAAATAAAGGTGAAATTTCTTTCTAAGGTTTACAAACAAGAGGAAGAATGCAAACAGTTGCTCCGAGAACGGTTGAGACTCCGGGAACCAATATTTCCCCATGAGGTCGCTTTGCGAACATCTCCCGATGACGGATCTTTACTTCAATTCATATTACTCACTTCGGACAGCGGACAACTGATAACCAGATATTCCCGACAGAGTTCGAACTCCAAGAAGAGGACATCTTCTGATCCACAAGAATTTCAGTCGTATCTTAGGATTTTACATCCGCGACAATTCTATTCACATTCACTTTACATTTTATCATTGTCATAATATTCATGCATACATTACATCATAATTGCATAGCCGAATCAGGCTTTGATCCTGTGAATGCCTAAGTCATTGAGGCATGAACTCAAGTTTCCCCTGCAAGTTCCGGAGAAGCTTTTTCCTTCGAGACAACAGTTCATACACAAGGATCTCACCAAGCAAGTCAACAGATGGTAGTCTCCCTCAAAGAGATAGTTTGTTCACTTTTGGAATTCCTCAGCCGAGAATCTCCTGCAGAGCGACATTCGACAGTCTTCTTCAGATAAGATAGTCTGCTTCACATTTTGGAATTCCCTACAGGTTTGGTATTTCCCCAGCAGGGTCGAGAGATGCCACTTTTTCGTCAAAGAAAATAATTCAGAATCTCCCAGCAGATCGACAAATGATTCCCCAGCAGAATCAGTGAATGGTAGTCTTCATCCAGAAGATAGTTCATGATCCCCAGCGGAGTCAACAAATGGTAGTCTTTCCCCAAGGAAAAACAGTTTGTCTGTTTCAGGGATGTTTAGTTCCCCACAGAGTCAATAAATGGTAGTTTTCCCCTTAGGAAAACAGTTTGTTGATTCCCCAGGCACCAGTCGACGAATGGCAGTTTTAACCCCGAAAACAGTTCGTCCGCCTTCAAACAAAGTCATTAGCCCCTCAAAAGAGCGCGGGCCCATATGACAATCTTTCAAAGATGCCAAGTCAAAAGGGAAGATGGTGAAGTTTCTTTATTACCGTCAAATGGTACCTCATCTCCAAGTGCTGATGAGAAGTTTGATGAGGAAACAAACCTTTGAAGTTTCTTTATTACCATCAAATGGTATCTCATCTCCAAATGCTGATGAGAAGTTTGATGAGGAAACAGACCTTTGAAGTTTCTTTATTACCGTCAAATGGTATCTTACCTCCAAGTGCTGGTAAGAAGTTTGATGAGGAAACAAACCTTTGAAGTTTCTTTATTACCATCAAATGGTATCTCATCTCCAAGTGCTGATGAGAACTTTGATGAGGAAACAAACCTTTGAAGTTTCTTTATTACCATCAAATGGTATCTCATCTCCAAGTGCTGATGAGAAGTTTGATGAGGAAACAAACCTTTGAAGTTTCTTTATTACCATCAAATGGTATCTCATCTCCAAGTGCTGATGAGAAGTTTGATGAGGAAACAAACCTTTGAAGTTTCTTTATTTATCGTCAAATGGTATCTTACCTCCAAGTGCTGGTAAGAAGTTTGATGAGGAAACAAACCTTTGAAGTTTCTTTATTACCATCAAATGGTATCTCATCTCCAAATGCTGATGAGAAGTTTGATGAGGAAACAGACCTTTGAAGTTTCTTTATTACCGTCAAATGGTATCTTACCTCCAAGTGCTGGTAAGAAGTTTGATGAGGAAACAAACCTTTGAAGTTTCTTTATTACCATCAAATGGTATCTCATCTCCAAGTGCTGATGAGAAGTTTGATGAGGAAACAAACCTTTGAAGTTTCTTTATTACCATCAAATGGTATCTCATCTCCAAGTGCTGATGAGAAGTTTGATGAGGAAACAAACCTTTGAAGTTTCTTTATTTACCGTCAAATGGTATCTTACCTCCAAGTGCTGGTAAGAAGTTTGATGAGGAAACAAACCGTTGGAAATTTTCTCTTTATCTGAGATATTGTCCAAACGCAACTAAGACCAGTTTCGAGATATGGACATCCGAAACAAGGGGAGGTTGTTTAACTTTTTCTAAGTGGTAACACTTAGTTAAAAAAGATGGATTGCGCATCCTACATTGTCATCCATTCACCAGAATCCACATCAAGTATTTCTGCAGGAGTTTGTCTCCTCATCCCCCGCCAAGTGCGACAACGGGATCAAATCATGCAAAGATTTTATCATCTCAGGAGCGCCCAAAATTCGGGCATTCTTTGATATTTAAGTCTCTTTTACGCAGGAGAGATCGAGATCTCAATCTCTCTCCCTCCAGATAAAAGAAACTTAAATAGGGGTATCTGTCATACCCTAATTTTTGACCCCCTGAGATGTCACATCATTGACGTCAATTTCAAAAATGTTTCTTGATCGGTTTGGAAGCCGTGATCAAGATTTCATTCATTCACTCATTCTTTGCAAAATAATTCATGCTCATGGAGGTTTTCAATTTAAATGCGCCTTTGCCATTTGTGTGATTCAAGAGTTTTGTTTGGAATTTATTTCGTGACTTTTGGCCTATGGATTCATCATAATGAAGAAAATTGGCTCATGTGAATTATTTGGAATTTTGAAACAAGTTCAAAATCATTAATGGGAATTTCATCAAATTTGCAAGAGAATATCTTTTTAGTCCATTTGTTGAAAGATAATTTCAAGTGATTATTCAAGATCGTGAATTTAAGGATTTCGAGTCCAATATCATTTCAAAATTCATGATACAAGAACACTTTTTCAAGACTTGAAATTCAAGTTTCTCACTATCTCAAAGATATTCTACCATTCCTATTCAAGAGTTACCATGGATCATTCAAATTTGCAAAATTCAAAGTTCACTCAAGAATATTCAAACTTCATGTTTGAATAACAAATTCATTCAAAGAATTTTAAAGGGAATTCAAACATTACAAGTGAAGTTCTTTTACATGAACCAAATTCTAAATGAATTACAAAGTGGACTATATTCAAAATTCAAGATACAACATTCAAAGTTCCAAGAATACAAGTTCATACAAATTCTTTTGGAATTACAAGGATAAAAGAAATTCTTGAATTCATTCTTGAAATCTTCAAATCTCCATTCTTGATGTCCAAGTCTCTTTCTTCATGTTTTCTTCAAAAAAAAGTCCTCATGTGACATGAAAAAAAAGAAACATAAAAGAGGTGAAATTAGCAAAAGTTCAAAAGAAGTCAAAAGTCAAAGAAAGTCAAAGAGAGATTTTTATGTCATAAACTTCTACAACTTAGAGATATCATAAAATGACATGAAAATTTTCTCACATGGCCTATGTCATAAAGGAATCTTTGGCTTATGTCATGTGGAATCTTTTTGCTTATGTCACAATGGATATTCCTTTCTTACAAGAATCACAAACTTGGCTACAAAGTTACATAATACCTAACATATCCTAATTTTTGCCTATAAATAGAAGGGCTCTCCATAGTATTTGTCACACCAAAGCAACTTAAATTCTTGCTTTCTCTCTTCTCTCTATTGCTCATATATTGTTCAATAGACCTCTTGGCAAGAAGAAATTCTCAAGCCAAGAGATTCTCTATTGGAGGTGAGTATTCTAGTTACAAAGTAAGGAAGAAGGAAAAGGTAGTTCTTCATACCTTTCTTGAAGATCTTCATCTTCAAGCTTCCAACAACTTGAAGTTCCATCTTCAAGGCGCTCCCATAAGTCCAAAGAGGTGTTGTGGCATCACCTTCATCAAAAGCCTACAACAATTTCAAAGAAGGGTGGAGTTGTTAGTAACAACAATTCAAAGTTGTTCTACAACAATCAACAACAATTCAAGGGTGTTCTTCAACAACACCGCCCGAATTTCCAGAAAAAAAGAAGAGGATTGAAGCATACCTTCAACGGTTCAACACAGCAGCCGACGGGTCTTGTTCATCTGCAATCGAAACGCTGACGCCGCAAGCAGTTCAGCAACATAACAGTTCATCTGTTCATCACGGTTCAGCATCACAACAAATCTGAAGCAATAGCAGCAAGAATTCAGAACACAACAATTTCACAAAGCATCAATTCAAAAAATTCAGCAACCAATGTAAGTCTACAGATTTCCAGAAACAGAATTGACGTATACCTCAACAAAATCCGGCGAAAGTCTCCTCGCCGCAGGTAAATCGATTCCGCACTCTCAATGATATTGCTGTGAACTTTATTTTCCCAGTAGAATAGAAATCGCCCAGAATCATTATATTTGCTAGCTCTAGATTTATTGTGTGTTTTAGCCTGAACATAAATTGTGATAATAATAAGTTTGAAGTTTTAACCGATAAAATTGTGATTCTGTGAGAGTTGAGTTAAGAACATAACAAACCTGGGTTATTCTTCCATGGCCGCCGTGAAACTTCCGTTGAGGAGTTGTTTTTGTTGTCGTTGAGAGCAAGAAATGGAGAAAGGGCCGCTGGTTGTTGTCCGTGAGAGCAAGGGGGCCGAGAATCGCTAGGAGCGACCGTCGTTGTTATTGTTTCACAGGGAGAGAAACCGAGTTTGTTGTTGAGAGAGTGAACTCGCGAGAGAGGTGAGAGCAGCGACGGAGGGAGAGTGTGAGATTTCTGTTGTTGTTGATTCGGTGTGAGAGAAGAAAGAGTTTGTTCTCAAGCTTTGTTTTTTTCAGAAAAATACGTGAGAGAGGAAGGAGAAAGAGGCGCTGCCTCTGTGTGTTGTTTTAGGGTTTTTTTTTTTAGAACCAAACTCTTATGTTAAGACGGATCCGGGTCACACTGACCCGACCCGGTCCGGTCCATGTTTTTTTAATTATCATTCAGCTTAGTCACATATTGGGCTGCACCCCCATTTTGTTTTTAACACCTCCTTGGCCCATTGCTAGTTTTTTTTAATGGTCTCTTTAATTTTATTTAAAAAGATTATTATAAATAAAACTTAGTATTTTAATTAAATATAGGATTTAATTTAATTTTCTAATCCTTATTAAAAACTCCAAAAAAAATATATATTAGATACATATTTAAGTTTATGTTCTCTAATTATTTTCTCCTTTTCATAAAAACTACAAAAAATATCTTTCTTTAGATTAATTTTGTTTGAATTTGATATTTTCATATAATTTTGTGTAGTTAATCATTTAAATTTCTATTTTGATTACTGTTGCACATTACTTGAATTTTCTCACTTCATCCGAGACTTCGAGATTATTTCTCCGTCGTCTTCGGGCTTTGTCTGTTTTGTTTGGTCTTCCATTTGCTGTAGAAGTCCATAAACAATTACTGGTGATCTTGGAATGTTTTAAGCTGCGAGCTTACCCGACGTTTCTTATTCTGCTGGAGTGGATGCTCAACGTCTGTTGAGATCCTAACTTATTCCAAGCACATCATTTGAGGATCAAGGTAACACCTCAAACTCAGAAATCCAAATTTCTCATTCTTCGAGGTAAGCCTAAAACTCATTCAACTGTTTTCACAACAGTAATCAATCAACTGTTTTCATAACAGTAATCATTTCAAATCATTTTCAACTGTTTCTCATAAACAGTAAATCATTTTCACTGGGCCTCTAATAGAGTGTAAGTCCCAAAAACCTTCTCTTCTTAGCTTGTTTTCAAAACTGTATTTTCAAAATCTTCTTTCTGTTTTCAAAACATTCTTCTGGTATTTGAAGGGCATTATTCCCGGTGAAACTCTTCAGATACCTATGTGACCTTTGTCCATCTTCACTTCTTCTGTTTTCAAAAACCATTAACTGTTTATCATATATATATTCAACTGTTATCAACAAAACAACAAAAATTACTGTTGAGGCTCTGTACATACTTCTTCAATGGCCTCCACTCCATCCAGGTTAGGCTTTACAAGCTTTCAACTTACAGTCTTTATTTAAATTACTGTCAAATATAGAACTGTGCATATATTAGTTTAGAACTACGTTTGAGTATAAACCCTAGGACAGTTAAACTATATATATATTATAGGAATATGGCCTAGGATTGAGAATGTCTTCCCGGTGAAGGCTCTTTCCTAATTAGAGATCTGTAGTTCAAACCCCCAAGATGAATTATTCCCGGTGAAACATCTTGGCAAAAACCTTAGAATCCAAATAATAGGACACATCCACCCAAAGAGGAATTATTCCCGGTGAAACCTCTTACCCATTTGCTTAGAGCCAAAATAAGTTCAAAACTACATAGCTTTCTCTTGTGCTATAACAAGGACCCTCGATTAGCCTCCTCTTGGGCTTTGTACAAGGACCCACAGGCTTCTTAAAAGCATTTCCAGCTTCCTCTTGAGCTTGTATACAAGGACCCATCAGGTTTCTTATAAACATAGGAACAGGTCTTTAGCCACCTTTTAGCCTACCCTGGTGAGTTTCTTCCAATTTAAACCAGACTTTAAACAAGCTAAGTTTGTCTCAATTTTGCATTGAGTACACCTTTTGGAATGAGAGACATGGACAGTCTCTGTCACCCTTATCTTCATCAATCTTCCTTAGCAGAGTCTAGGATCCATGCTTTGGGTCATCCTCAGTATTGAGTCAGCCTTCATCTTGGGCTTTAAACAAGAAGTCTCCATTAGATAATCTTTCTGCCATTCATTTCCAATAAAAACCCCTGGAAAGGGTTAGCCTCCAAAGTCAATTAATAAAAATCTGTTTAAAATGTCAAAACCCCTGGAAAGGGTTAGCCTCCAAAGTCAATTAAAATCAATCCATCATTTCAATAAAAACCCCTGGAAAGGGTTAGCCTCCAAAGTCAATTAATAAATAATGTCATTTCTCTTAGAAGATAGTTTCCCCAAAAAGAGTCAAAACCCCTGGAAAGGGTCAGCCTCCAAAAAAAACATGATAAAGTCAGTCTTTTACCAAACAATTTCTCCAGCTGAGTCAAAATCCCTGGAAAGGGTTAGTTTCCAAAGAAAAACAGTCTTTTAATAAATAAAATCTCCTCAGTAGAGTCAAAACCAACAAAAACAGTTAGCCTCAACCTTGGGCTTCATACAAGGCACCCAAACAATAAAACTCCCCTGTCAAGAGTCAGCCTCAACCTTGGGCATTGTACAAGGCAGATAATAGAGTCTCCCCAGTGAGTTCTTCATCACTCAGTAGCCACAACCTTGGGCTTTGTACAAGGCAGATAAACCATATTTTTCATGTGTCAAAGATTCCTAACACTTAGGATCTTTCCCCATATAGTCATCCATACTTAATTCATTTAAGAGTCCGCCACAACCTTGGGCTTTGTACAAGGCAGAAAATAATGTTTTCCCTAGCAACAGTCAGCCACAACCTTGGGCTTTGTACAAGGCACACAAAATAGAGTCATTCATAGTCTTAAAAATTCAATTATCCTCAACAGTTAGCCACAACCTTGGGCTTTGTACAAGGCACACAAATAGAGTCTCCCTAAGTAAAGTCAGCCTCAATTCTGGGCTTTGTACAGAACACAAAAATACCCTGTAATTAATCCCCAGTGGAGTCATCTCCCAGAGTCAATAATATTAATAAATCAATCAAAAAGCCTCAAGCTTGGGCCTCATACAAGCCAGCTAAAGTCAGATCTTCTATACAGTAGATAGACATAGCTTATCTCTATAGAGAGATATTTTTACTACTCTACCACATTCAAACAAACATTTCAATTTCAATTTTAATCAAGTCTCCCATTTAGGATTTTGAAAGGCATGAGCTGGCAGTAAAACCCAGACATGTGGTAACTTTCCCTAATTTGGATGAGCATCTTTCTTTCATTTAAGAGGCATTTGACTGGTATACTTGCACATACACAAGTAAGGTCCCCCTCTTGAATGAAATGAATTCAGTTATTCTGTCACTCCTTTAAATGTTTGTGGTAGAATAGTACAAATACCTCTCTGTAGAGATGATTTCATGTCTCTTTACTGTAAACAGAGATTTAATTCCAAGCTTCAACCTTGAGCTTCAAGCAAGGCACCAAAAAATAATTAATTTCCCTAGTTAGTTCCCCGAACTACATTAAGCTCTGACTTCCACTAGGGATATGTAGGCATGAGGTTCACAAGGAATCTCAGCGAGCTAATAAAATACCAAAAATAGTCAGTTTGTTTGTCTGTCTGTCTTTTTTTAATCAATTCAATTCCTTCTCCTAATACAAAGGAGAAACTTTCCCAATCATTAGCAATAAACACAATCACAATGACACAGAGAAGGTTCCTGTAGAATACTACAGATATGTAGGGTGTTTAAACACTTCCCTATGTATAACCGACCTCCCGGACTCCAGAATTTCTAGTCTAGGTGAAATCCCCACACTTAGCAAACTCCTAGGGTTTAGTTGAGATCTTTTTTCCCCTTTCCTACTCGTAGGACAAATAAGAAAGTTCGTGTGATATCGTAGGAAGAACTGAAATAAAATTCATCCCGCCACGGGCGCATTCTCCTTCCAAATTTCGCGTGAAGGGTTTAGCGTGCCGTCCTCCCAAGTGAAACGGGGAGGTAAAAGAAAAACGACACCACAAATACTTCAACATACAAACTTCAAATGCATACAACCTCTAAAAAACACCAACATATTCCCGAACTACGTAGACTCTGATCCTCCCTAAGGAGGTACGTAGGCACTTGATAATCAAGGCGAGTCCCCTTCCCCAAAACTTCAATAGGGTTAAGGTTTACCCTATTTAACTTTCTGTCACCTTTCTTTACGTAGCCATAAACCTCACCTTAATACTTTTAAGCCATAAACATTTGCCTTAAACAAAACCTTAGGAAAGGGTTAAGGGTGCCTAACACCTTCCCTTGACTTGATTATAATAACTTATCCAGATCTCTAAACTTCGTAAGGTTTCCTATTCGCCCTGGTAGAATAGGTGGCGACTCTAAAAATCTAAATTTTTAGGGCAGGTTGCTACAGCTGGCGACTCTACTGGGGACAAACCAAAGGCGAATTATTATGCTCCTAGGTTTGTTTAGGGTTTAGGTATATGGTCAATTATTAGGGTTTGGCTAATTTTTAGTGTTAGGATTTTGGGGTTAGGGTTTAGGTTTTTTTTATATTAAATATTTAATTTTCCTTTTATTTATTTACAGTTTTATTTATTTACAGTAATTTAAATGAATATTTGTTTAATTGTATATTTGTTTTTATTGCATTTTTTGGATATATAAATTGTTGTTAAAACATAAGTGTGAGAATTATCTTTAAGACCAGAGGAGACTTGCATCGCCTACGTGTCTTAATGATAATTCCACTCAGAGTGGGTTGAATATCCGGAAATGTCCAAAACGAGGCTGGACTTTGTTGAGGGCAGGACTGGGTATTTAGCTGATCTCTCTGGGAACCTACCCCTAAAACTCGAACCTCATGGGAAAATAAGTTATTATAAAATCCAAAGAGACAAAAAGTCTTGGAGGCTACGAACGGCCCCATGAGACCTTTTAGAACATACCAAAGGGAAAGGTAGACTCCCTAAGCCGTTACGTCGAACCTATGAACTTAGGGCTTATGTGCTTATGTGTTTAATTATATGTTTTTTTATTATTTTTATATCATATAATTGGTTGCATTCATCATTCATCATGGGCATTTCTTCATCAAGTCTTATCCACAGGAATAAAAAAAAATATATATTTTTTTGGTAAATATCCAGGAAAATGAGTACTAAGAAGCCCATCATCCGCTTCACCATCTCAATCCCCGATATCAGGAAGCTAAAAATAATCCAGGAGAAAATGTCGTCAAATGCTTTGAATAGGTTTGTGGGTCGTTATGGAGATATTCTGGATCTACTGAAGGTTAAGGTTCAAGAAGAAGCTATCACTGCTTTGGTTCAGTTCTATGATCCGTCGTTCAGGTGTTTTACATTTCAGGATTTTCAGTTGGCTCCAACCTTGGAAGAGATGGATGCTATGCTAGGGTTTTCAAGGACTAAAAAGGAATTTTACACAGGAATTGGGAAAGAGGTTGAGATTTCTGATTTGGCCAAAGCCTTAGGAGTGCCCGCTACGGATTTAGAGCCTAATTACAAGACTGATGGTGATGTACATGGGATTAAGAGATCTTACTTAGAATCTCAAGCTATGTGTTATGCTCAAAAGAAACAATGGGACATTTGTGGATATTTTCTGGCTCTTTTAATTTTTGGTGTTGTTTTATTGCCTAAAAACGTTGACTATGTTGATCCTGCTGCGATTCATGTTTTTACATCCTTTAGGGATTTTGACAAGGATCCAACTCCCACCATTCTTGCTAACGTTTACTATGCTATCCATGCTCGGTGTGAAAAGAAAAAGGGAATGTTACTTTGTTGCATTTATTTATTGTACTCTTGGTTGACTTCTTACATTTACAAAGCTAATTACTTGATCAAAGATTTGACTAGACATGAGTGGTCTCAAAAGCTAAGAACTCTTAAAGTGAATTCCATCTTCTGGTATGCGAGAAAGTTGAACTCCGAAAGGATCATTTACAAGTGTGGAGAATTTAATATTGTGCCTCTAATTGGGACTTTAGGTTGTATTAATTATAACCCCGTGCTAGCATTGCGCCAATTGGGTCATTCTAAGGATGATGATCCTTCCAAACAATAAGTGGAAGAATTGATTTTGCATGACAAAGGAAAAGGTGATCCTAGAATACTAAAGAAAGTAATCCAAGCTTGGAAACACGTTCAAACAAAGAACTTTGGGCCGAAGAATGTCGTAGCTAAGGAGCCTTACACTAAATGGGTTCAAGAAAGGGTCAGAAGGATTTTACTACCATTCATTGTGGATCCAGCATACAAGCCTGATTCTCCCAATCCTATTCCTCTATCCATCAAAGAGATTGAAGGGATCAGGGATGCCCTAGAGGCGTCCCGAAAGGAAAAGGAAAAATTAGAGTTTCACACACATCAACTGACCAACGAAAATAGTCAACTACGCCTCGACCTTAAAGATAAGAGCCAAGAGCTTTAAACCATTAAGGAGGAAAATGAAAGAGAAAGGGGTAAGAGGAAGCGTGCAACCGAAGGTGTCCTAAGTGCTAACTTCAACTTAATTGCACATAACGAAAGGATAGAGCAAGCAAGTGTGGAAATTTCAAAGTGGAGAAGGTATTACGAAAAAGTGGAGAAGGATAGAGCAAGCAAGAGTTTTTAAAGTCACACTTATTCAACCCCCCCCCCCCCCCTTTCTAAGTGTTTTTCTATCCTTCAATTGGCATCAGAACGCCGGTTCTAAGGTGCAAGCACTTAACCGTGTTTAGAAAAGATTCAGGAAGAGAAAAACACTAAGTCAAGATGGTTGAAACTCCACCACCTACATCTACATCTGGCTCTGCTGAGCAATACAATGGAAATGGTAACAATGGCTACACTAGACCACCAGTATTCGATGGTGAAAACTTTGAATATTGGAAAGATAAACTCGAAAGTTACTTTCTTGGATTAGATGGTGACTTATGGGATCTTCTGGTGGATGGTTACAAACATCCAGTGAAAGCTAGTGGAGTAAAGCTGACGAGACAAGAAATGAGTGATGATCAAAAGAAGCAATTCAAAAATCATCACAAGTCAAGGACTGTTTTGCTGAATGCTATCTCTCACGCTGAATATGAGAAGATATCTAATAGGGAAACTTCCCATGACATATAAGAATCATTGAAAATGACTCATGAAGGAAATGCACAAGTCAAAGAGACCAAAGCTCTTGCTTTAATCCAGAAATATGAAGCCTTCAAGATGGAGGATGATGAAAACATTGAAACAATGTTCTCAAGATTTCAAACTCTAAATGCTGGATTAAGAGTTCTTGACAAGGGATACACAAAGGTTGATCACGTCAAGAAGATCATCAGAAGCTTGCCAAGAAGATGGGGTCCTATGGTGACCGCATTCAAAATTTCCAAGAACCTGAATGAAGTCTCTCTTGAAGAGTTGATCAGTGCTGTGAGGAGTCATGAAATTGAGCTAGATGCTAATGAACCTCAGAAGAAAGGTAAGTCTATTGCATTAAAATCTAATTATAAAAAATGCACTAACGCTTTTCAGGCTGAAGAAGAAGATTCTGAAGAATCAGAATCAGAAGAAGAAGATGAACTGTTCATGATCTCTAGAAGGGTAAACCAACTCTGGAAAAGCAAGCATAAGAAGTTCAAGAACTTCAAAAGTTCCAAGAAGCTTGAAAAATGAGAATCTTCTGGAAGCAGAAGATATGACAAGAAGAAGGTCACATGCTTTGAATGCAATGAGCCAGGTCACTACAAGAGTGAGTGTCCAAAGCTTCAAAAGGAGAAACCTAAGAAGAAGTTTCATAAGAAGAAAGGTTTTATGGCAACTTGGGATGATTCAGGTTCATCAGAATCAGAATCAGACTCTGAAGGCGAGCAGGCAAACATTGCGCTGATGGCCACAGTTGATGATGGATCAGAATCTACATCAGAATCAGATTCTGAAGAGGTATTTTCTGAACTATCTAGAGAAGAGTTAGTTTCCAGTTTAACAGAACTTCTGGAACTCAAGGCTCATCTTAGTATCAAATACAAAAAGCTGAAAAAGCTATTTGAATCTGAAACTAAGAAGCTGGAAGTAGAAAATTCTGAACTGAAGGGAAAAGTTTTAAAATTATCCAAAGATTTTGGATCTCCTTCTGACTCAGAAAAGTCTATTCCTAGTCTGAACCATATTATTAAAGAATATGACTTGAGCTTTAGGAAGTTCTTATCTAGAGGTATTGGAAGAAATCAACTTGCGTCTATGATATATGTTGTTAGTGGAAACAAGAGAGTTGGCATAGGATATGAGGGTGATACCCCATACAAACTTGAACCTGTAGATGATATGAAAATCAAATACAAGCCATTGTATGATCAGTTCAAGTATGGCCACTCCCATGATATTAGGCTCACATCACATGCTAAAAGCTTTCACATTACACACACTAAGAAGCATGTGACACAACCTAGAAAATACCATGTTGCTCAACCTAAGGAATATCATGTTGTACCTCCTGTTAATTATAATGCTAAACCCAAGTTCAATCAGAACTTGAGGAGAACTAACAAGAAAGGACCCAAGAAAATGTGGGTACCTAAGGAAAAGATTATTCCCGTTGCAGATATCCTTGGCTGCAAAGAAGACAAAGGAAAGCATGTCATGGTACCTGGACTCTGGGTGCTCTCGACACATGACGAGAAGAAGGTCTATGTTCCAAGACCTGGTGCTTAAATCTGCTAGAGAATTTAAATTTGGAGGAGATCAGAAGGGCAAGATAATTGGCTCAAGAACCATAAGTACTGGTAACTCTCCTTCTATAACTAATGTTCCTCTGGTAGATAGATTAGCTCATAACTTATTGTCCATAAGTCAATTAAGTGACAATGGTTATGACATAATCTTTGATCAAAAGTCTTGTAAGGCTGTAAGTCAGAAGGATGACTCAATCCTATTTACAGGCAAGAGAAAGAACAACAATTACAAGATTGATCTTCAGGATCTAAATAATCAGAAGGTAACTTGTCTTATGTCTGTTAGCGAAGAGCAATAGGTCTGGCACAGAAGATTAGGCCATGCTAGTTTGAGAAAGATTTCTCAGATTAACAAACTAAATCTGGTCAGAGGACTCCCTAATCTGAAATACAAATCAGATGCTCTTTGCGAAGCATGTCAGAAAGGGAAGTTTTCCAAACCTGCATTCAAGTCTAAGAATGTTGTTTCTTCCTCTAGGCCGCTAGAACTTCTGCACATTGATCTGTTTGGCCCAGTCAAAACAGCATCTGTCAAAGGGAAGAAATATGGATTAGTCATCGTAGATGATTATAGTCGCTGGACATGGGTAAAGTTCTTGAAACACAAGGATGAGTCTCATTCAGTATTCTTTGAATTCTGCACTCAGATCCAATCTGAGAAAGAGTGTAAAATCATAAAGGTTAAAAGTGATCATGGTGGCGAATTTGAGAACAGATTCTTTAAGGTTTACTTCAAAGAAAATGGTATTGCCCATGATTTCTCTTCCCCTTGAACTCCACAGCAAAATGGAGTTGTAGAGCAAAGAATAGGACTCTACAAGAAATAGCCAGAACCATGATCAACGAAACCAATATGGCTAAGCATTTCTGGGCAGAAGCAATAAACACTGCATGTTATATTCAGAATAGAATCTCTATAAGACCTATTATTAATAAGACTCCTTATGAATTGTGGAAGAACAGAAAGCCCAACATTTCATATTTTCATCCTTTTGGATGTGTTTGTTTTATTCTGAATACTAAAGATCATCTGAGTAAGTTTGATTCTAAGGCACAGAAGTGTTTCCTTCTTGGATATTCTGAACGCTCTAAAGGCTACAGAGTATACAATACTGAAACATTGATTGTTGAAGAATCAATCAATATCATATTTGATGATAAGCTTGGTCTTGAAAAGCCAAAGCAGTTTGAGAATTTTGCAGATATATATATCTCAATTTCAGAAGCTGAAGAACCAAGAAGCAAAGTATCAGAAGCTGAAGAACCCAGAAGCAAAGGATCAGAAGATCAAGTTGCTGCCTCTTTAGAGAATCTCAGAATTTCTGAAGAGCCAACTATCAGAAGATCTTCAAGACTCAACTCTGCTCACTCAGAAGATGTCATTGTTGGAAAGAATGAAGATCCTATCAGAACAAGAGCATTCCTTAAGAACAATGCAGAATGTCAATTAGGTCTTGTTTCTCTAATCGAGCCAACTTCTGTTGATCAAGCTCTAGAAGATGCAGACTGGATAATTGCCATGCAAGAAGAACTAAATCAGTTTACAAGGAATGATGTGTGGGATCTTGTTCCTAGACCAAAAGGATTTAACATCATTGGTACGAAGTGGGTCTTCAAAAACAAGCTAAGCGAAAAAGGAGAAGTTGTAAGAAACAAAGCCAGACTGGTGGCTCAGGGCTATAGTCAGCAAGAAGGTATTGACTATACAGAAACCTTTGCACCAGTGGCCAGGTTAGAATCTATTCGCTTATTGATTTCTTTTGCCACTCAACATAACATCACTCTATATCAGATGGATGTTAAGAGTGCCCTCTTAAATGGTTATATAGATGAGGAAGTCTATGTCCACCAACCTCCTGGTTTTGAAGACTCTAAGTCTCCAGATCATGTTTTTAAACTAAAGAAATCATTATACGGATTGAAGCAAGCTCATAGAGCTTGGTATGAAAGATTAAGTTCTTTCCTTCTGGATAATGGTTTCACTAGAGGAAAAGTGGATACTACTCTCTTCTGTAAAACCTTTAAAAACGATCTTCTAATTTTTCAAATTTATGTTGATGATATTATCTTTGGAACATCTAATGCTACACTTGGAAAGGAGTTTGCTAAGTCTATGCAGGCTGAGTTTGAGATGAGCATGATGGGAGAACTCAAGTATTTCCTTGGGATCCAGATCAATCAAACATCAGAAGGAACGTATGTTCACCAAACCAAGTATGTGAAAGAACTTCTGAAGAAGTTTAATCTTTCTGAAAGCAAAGAAGCAAAGACTCCTATGCATCCAACGTGTGTCTTAGGTAAGGATGAGGTAAGTAAGAAGGTAGACCAGAAGTTGTACAGAGGTATGATTGGATCTCTTTTATATATCACTGCTTCTAGACCTGATATTTTATTCAGTGTTTGTCTGTGTGCAAGATTCCAATCAGATCCTAGAGAGTCTCACTTAACAGCGGTTAAGAGAATTCTGAGGTATCTGAAAGGTACTACGAATGTTGGTTTAGTCTACAGAAGATCTAAAGAATACAACTTAGTAGGATTCTGTGATGTTGATTACGCTGGAGATAGAATTGAAAGAAAGATTACTTCTGGAAGTTGTCAATTTCTTGGAAGTCATCTGATCTCCTGGTACAGCAAGAAGCAAGCTACCATTGCCCTCTCTACAACAGAAGCAGAATATGTTGCTGCTGCTGGATGTAGTACACAGATGCTCTGGATAAAGAGTCAGCTAGAAGATTATCAGATATATGAGAGTAACATTCCTATCTTCTGTGATAATACTTCTGCTATTTGTTTATCTAAGAATCCAATCTTCCATTCCAAAGCTAAACATATTGAGATCAAACATCATTTCATTAGGGACTATATTCAGAAGGGTGTTCTATCTTTTGAACTTTGTTGATACAGACCATCAATGGGCTGATATCTTTACAAAACCCCTTGCTGAAGATAGGTTTAAGTTCATTCTAAAGAATATCAGTATGGATTTATGCCCAGAGTGAGAAGATGAGAAGTTCTGACGTATGGATTAGTTCTGAAATGAAGTTGTTTTATCTTCTTATAAGAATTTCTGATGTTGATCAATTAGAAGTTCTGATTCTGTTTATTTATTCTATTAACCATGGTTAACTTGTGCCCTAATCAGGGTTTACAAGGATCGTTCCTACACTGAAAATTTTCTCTTTGTTGTACGGTTTTTCAGGGTTATCATCAGGGTTCGTCCGCCTACGCGCCATATCAGATCAAAAGCTAAGTCCTGATTCTATACTTATTTAAATATTTTTTTTTTGCGTCTTTTTCATTAAATTAGGGTTTACTCTTAAATGCCATTGAACTTCTCCTACACTCACCCTTCTGTTTATTTTTCTTTTTCCAATTTTCACGGTTAGCCAGCCGGTCAAAGCTCGATTAGTCGGTAACCCTAAAACCTAATTTATTTTTTCTTTTAAACTATTACTTACGTCAGACCTACTGCTCTATTGGGGTTTTATTATTGTCTTTTTTCCCCCATCCCCATGGCTGATTATGTAACTGTTCCCTGGTTGTATTGTGTGGCCTTGAAGGCACTTAACATTGTATATTATTTAATTGCGTGGTTAGTAACTTAGGGAGTGTAACCTCAAATTGAAATAGAATCATTAATTTTACAAGATAAATTATTTTGAACATGATCACGTGATTGTTGCACCCACACACCTTTTATGGCACCCCTCTTGTTGCCTGTTGCCTGTTGCCTTATGTTTTTCAGTGCAGAATAGCCAAGTCCCTTGAATACGAGGATACCTCAGCAATGTTGCCCTCAGTTCATTCATATCATAAGTCCCTAATGATGCTGCCTTCGATTCTCTAATATGATCTCGTCCCTCTAAGTTGCCTACGAAATGCTGAGGTGTCCTCTAGTTGCCTAACAATGGCTATTCTGATCCTTCCCTTAGACTACCTGCCCCTCTATGGCAGGGACAGTCTTGTGGCGAACGATAATTCGACGACCCTTCAACCTCCAAATAAAAGGACTTCCTTACCCTCCTAGGGTATGGATAGCCCTGAAAGGCTAAAAGAACATTTTTCATCTAACCAGGTAATTTGCCCCTAATTGCTTGGCTCTGGTTTAAAAATTCTTTTTCTACTCTTTTATAAAAACTCACAAGGCTACGCTCATTTACGAGCTAAAGTCCTTATTTCTTCTTCTTCTACATTTCTAAACTTTTGGTTTCAAAGAGCTAAGCAATTAAGAGCCCATGGATAACCATGGATACAAAAGGTGCCTTACACCTTCCCTTTGTATAAATTACCCCCCGAACTCAGTTTTCTTTAAAAAGGTTTTTTTCTGTTCTTTTAGCCTTTCTATTTAATTTGGATAAAATAAAAGTCGGTGGCGACTCTTGCTTACCGCGACATTTCGATAAAGTCAGTTCATCGTATTATAGATGTTCTCATGATTGATGCTGCTGGTTAGCATGCTATTCATTTGGATAATAGTTGTGAAGCTTCTTCTGATGAACCTTCTGTTCTGGTAAACACCATGAAGGCTCTTCAAAAGAATCAAGCTGATCTTGCTTCTCGTTTGGATAAGCATGAAGATACTCACAATGAGTTTCGCTCATTCATGAAGACGCAGTCACAAAGCACTTCTGAGATTCAAAACCTTCTGGCCAAAATAGTTTCTAAGCTAGGCTAGTCGTAGTCCTTTGGTCTTAGTTGTTTTCTTGTTTCTTGCATCTGCTTCTATCCTTTTGTATCTTCTGATATTTTGTTGAATCAATGAAATATTATCTTCTTCTCTCATATTGTTTGTTTTTCATCTGAATCTTTTGTATGCTTTTTGATGTTATGACAAAAAGGGGGAGAAACGTGATAATTGATTTGGTTTACTATATCAGTTGCTGGGATTAAGTCTCAACATTCCTAACAATATTTGCAAGTTCTATGTCTTTGAGATTTTTTTGCAGGATTGAATATATTCTGAAAAAGCTCAACATGAGAAGCAAATACATGGGGAAAATCAATTCTATAAAGAAGCATGTTCTTGGAATTTGAAGCAAGCTTAGTGTTGTGAAGCTTCAAAATCAGAAGCAAGAAGGAAGAATGTTCTGATATTCTCGTGGCAGAATATGCTCTAACACATTCTTATCTCTCATATGTTCTGATACATATTTCTTTTTAAGAACTTATCAAAGTGTGCTCTGATATTGTTCTAGCATTGCTCTGATACATGCTCTTTCTTAAAAGAATGTTCTGATTCATTCATGCTCTGACTTTTGTCGTCTAGTTTGTTCTGAAACATTTCAGGATGTAAAGATGCTCTGATGATGCTCTAATACATTCAAGAATGTTCTGATACAATCAAGCATGCTATGATTCAAGAAGAAATTCAAAGCTCTGAAGCTGTCCTATGGAAGCAAGAAGCAAAATCTCTGAATGTTCTGAAGTTCTAGGCAAATGTGAACGTCTCGACTGAAATGGAAAATACTCAGGGAAGTCTTTTAGTTATAAATTCTTCCTGTATTTATTTCAGGGGGAGATTGTTAATCTCAGGGGGAGACATATTCACACACTATGTTTATATGCTTATGCTATAACTGTGTAAATGTCTTTAGTCATCTGATATTCTGATTGCAAATTCATATCAATTATATATGTTTTTGTCATCATCAAAAAGGGGGAGATTGTTAGAACAAGAATTGTTCTGATCAATATTCTTAGTTTTATTGATAACAATGTATATGAATTTTGTATAAGACAATGTGGTACTCTAATCCTATGCATTTTCCATTTCAGGAAATATATAAAGAGTATGCATAATTCAGCGCAAGAAGCACTGACTCAGAAGGTTCAAGTATGCAACATCAGAACATGCTCTCGCAAGACATCAGAAGATGGTCAAGCATAATAAGAACATGGTCTATTGAAGCATCAGAAGAACTTGAGTTCAGAAGCAGAAGCACTGAAGTTCTTATGGTATCATGCTAGAAGCACTTCAAAGTCAAAAGACAAGAAGATGCTCTGCACCAAGCTATTTGACTCTGATTAATTCAAACGTTGTATCTACAAAGATCAGATCAGAAGCAAGTACAAGATGGCAGGCTACGCTGACTGACAAAAGGAACGTTAGAAGCTATTAAAGGTAAAGTCAGTTAAAGCAGGAAAAGCAAGGCTCGAGGTAGTTGACAAAAGAGTGAAACATTAAATGCAATGCTGTACGGATCACGCAACGCATTAAATGCTCCCAACGGTCATCTTCTCAAAACGCCTATAAATAGTGAAGTTCTAATCAGAAGCAAGGTTACAACACTCAATACGAACAACTTTTGCAAACTTGCTGAAACGTTGTTGAATCAAACTTCATCTTCAACCTCACATTACTTTTGTAATATCTTAGTGAGATTTAAGCTTAGAACTTAAGAGAAATATCACAGTTGTAATTAAACATTGAATTTCTTCATTACCGTGAATTTCTCTTCTCATCTCATATTCCCTTGATTGTTGCATGTGCCTTTATTTTAATTTTGCCTTATTATCATTTTGGATTTTATTTTATTATTCGCATTACTATTGCTGGCTATTATTATGTATCTACCCCAAAGCCTTGTAAAAAGTTTTCTACCTTTATGCCTTTATTTTCTGTTACCCCCAGGGTTTTATTGTAATAGCTTAGGTTTTCTTTTCCGCCTTTATTTTTCTGCCCACAGGTGTTTATTGTAATAGTGTAGGAACTTATATTCTCTGTCTTTAATTTCTGTATGATATTAACTGCGTGGTTAGTAATCCTAGGGAGTGCAAGCCTGTTAATTGAATTAGCATCACTAATTTACAAGATAAATATTCGAATTTAACCACGTGAGAAATACAAAGGCGCCAAATTTAAGGTGCCAAACTTTGAGAAATACAAAGGACTCACATGCCCAAGAAATCACTTGCGCATGTATGTACGAAAAATGGATGCCAACGCCCACGATCAAAAGCTGATGATACACTTCTTCCAAGATAGCTTAAGTGGAGCGTCTGTTGATTGGTATATGCAGTTGGAAAAGTCCCATATCCGAAGCTGGAATGGCCTTGCTAACACATTCTTAAAGAAATATAAGTACAACTTGGATATGGCGCCCAACCGACTGCAATTACAAAATCTATCACAGAAGAAGGATGAAGCCTTCAAGGAATATGCACAAAGATGGCGAGAAAAGGCTTCTCGAGTCCAACCTCCCTTGCTGGAAAAAGAATTGGTAGACATGTTGATGGGCACTTTGCAAGGACCATATTACGATAAGATGGTCAGAAGCGTATCTTCAGGATTCTCGGATTTGGTGGTTATTGGTGAAAGGATTGAAAATGGGATTAAGAACGGAAAGATACAAGGGGAACCCTCAGGTTCTTATCACTCAAAGAGGCCCACCCCAACTTTGTCAAAGAAGAAGGAAGGGGAGACCAATGTAGTAGTGCATCAAGAACCTAGGCCTCCTATGTCATTTCCGTAACAACAAAATAGGTTTCAAGGACCTCAAAGGAAATTCGATCCTTTGCCTACATCCAAAAGCGAAATACTAAGATACTTGGTAAGCGAGTCATTGGTAGAGATCAAACCATTGACACCTCCTCCTCTAGGGAAGGTTATACCCAGATATAATGCCAACGAAAGGTGCGAATACCATGCTAATTCCCCCGGACACACATTGGAAAAATGTTGGGCCTTCAGACAAAAGGTTCAAGATTTGATAGAATCAGGGGCAATTGCCTTTGATAAACCCAACATGAAGACGAATCCTATGCCTCACCATGATGGGGAAGTCAATGCAATAGAGGTCATTACCAAGCAAGAGTTGGTTCAACAAAGAAGTTCCCCCATAGATGCACTTAAGAGGTATCAGTTATAAAGGGGTTCATTTTAGAACATAACGAAGCTTTCAAAGATACTCTGCAAAGGCTCATGGATCGAGGGTTGATTCAACTAAAGGAACACTCCGAGGAGGAATATATAGCTATGATGGACATAAACGAGCCATTGGTGATACCTAGCCAAGGGACAAGGAAGCCATTAATCATCCCATGCTCTAAACCACCATTGCGGATACCTGCACAAGATCATACTAAGGTAGTCCCGACCAACATGAATATAGCTCCATATCCTTTGGACAAAATGAAAACAGTACCCTGGGAATAAAATTCCGGTACTAATACTTCTGTGTCAAATATCTTGGGACCTGGTGGCATGACTCGTAGCGGTCACATATTCAAAACTACATAGACACAACCAAAGCCTAATAGAAACTTGGCACAAACTAGTGATCAGGCCGCGGTAGGACCAAGTGTTGAAACAAATCCTAAGGATAAAGAAGCCATTGATAAGGAGGCTGAGGAATTTTTGGCTTTTATCAAGAAAAGCGATTACCGGGTGGTAGATCAGTTACAGTAGACGCCATCCAAAATATCACTCCTATCACTACTAGTAAACTCCGAGAAGCATCGAGACGCCTTGATGAAGATTTTGAACGCCGCCCATGTAACTAAAGACATAACTGTGAATCAATTCGATGGGATGGTGGCTAATCTCACCGCTGGGGCATGTTTGGGGTTTAGTGATCATGAGTTACCTCCGCAGGGAAAGGCGTACAACAAAGCCCTGCACATCTCTATACAATGCGGAAAAGCTCATCTATCTAGGGTTCTGATTGATACAGGTTCGTCACTAAATGTGATGCCAAAAGAAACCCTCGAAAAGATAGCCCTGGAAGGTCTTGTTGTCAGACCAAGCCGTTTAGTGGTCAAAGCCTTCGATGGATCACAAAGTCCAGTGTTTGGAGAAGTAGACCTACCGGTTGTAGTTGGTCCTCATACCTTCTGTATCAACTTTCAAGTGATGGAGATAAAGCTAGCTTACACATGCCTACTAGGGCGTCCTTGGATTCATGCAGCTGGGGCAGTCACATCCACTCTCCATCAGAAGATAAAATTTATGGACGGAAACTCCATAGTAATCGTCAATGGAGAGGAAGATATATTTGTCAGCAACTTGGATTCATACAGATACATCGAGGGTGGAGAAGGAGCATTGGAAACTGCATTCCAGGCGTTAGAAATTGCAACTGCAGTCACACTACCCGTGGAGAAAATACGAAGGGCAGTGACATCTTGGAGAGACCTGCAAGACATGGATATGGAAGGCTGGGGGAAGGTGCCGGAAATTCGGGAGAAGAAGGATCGCTTAGGGTTGAGATATCAACCGTCGAAGATCATAAGTGCTGCGAAGGAGGAACAACGATTCCCCTCGATTATGCAGACTTTCGTGACAGGTGGATACGAACATGTAGCTGTGGTATCCAACATGGACTCTAAGGAGGGAACATCCAACTTCATCTGAAGGGTCAGATCAGGAGAGCAACTTCAGAACTGGACAAGCCTGGAGATACCGGAGATAGTTTTCGTTTCAAAGTAATTTACTTCTGTTTTATTAATAAAGACAATAGCGCTCGTGCCTCGCTCGAAGCACAGAGTTGGTTTGTAAGGGCCCCATTTCTTTTCAAATTTAAGGTTTATCAATAAAATTGTTTTTTCGTTTGGTATTAAAAAAAAATCTTGTCTATTCTTGCATTTACTTCTTTTCAAAATGACAAATAAACTTTTGTACAAAAAACACATCCATATCTGCATACTAAAAACAAAACATAAAACATGTGCAGATCACCTTCTAACACTACCGATAATATTACTACTGAAACTCAATATAAACTCGAGGCTCTTGCTAATCAGTCCGAAGAAGGGGATGAGGAAGACGATGAACTTCCGGAAGAATTGTCAAGGTTAATAGATAGAGAATCCAAAAGCATGCTACCTCCTCAGGAGGCCATTGACATCATAAACTTGGGTACGGACAAAGAACCCAGGGAAATCAAGATTGGGGCAACACTGAACAAGGACGTAAAAGCAACGCTAATCAAGCTCCTCCACGAGTATGCAGAAATATTTGCTTGGTCATACCGTGACATGCCGGGGTTGGATACGAATATCGTTGTACATAGATTACCACTCAAAGAAGGGTGTGCACCTGTCAGACAAAAGCGTAGAAGAGTTCGACCTGACATGGATAACAAAATTCGAGAAGAGGTACTCAAACAGTTCGACGCAGGGTTTCTCGCCGTGGTTGACTATCCACCATGGATTGCTAATATAGTGTCAGTTCCTAAGAAAGACGAGAAAGTACGCATGTGTGTGGATTATAGGGATCTGAACAAAGCTAGTCTGAAAGACGACTTTCCACTACCACACATAGACATTTGGTGGACAATACAACACAAGCTTCAGTTTTCTTTTTCATGGATGGGTTCTCTAGGTATAATCAAATCAAAATGGCTCCTGAAGACATAGAGAAGACAACCTTTATGACGTCCTGGGGCACCTTCTGTTACAAGGTAATGCCTTTTGGCTTACAAAACGCAGGGGAAACATATCAACGAGCCATGGTCACACTATTCCATGACATGATCCACAAGGAGGTCGAAGTATATGTGGATGATATGATTGCTAAGTCCTGTACAGAGAAGAGCATATTACACACCTGCAGAAATTGTTTGAGCGCTTGAAGAAGTTCAAGCTGAGGTTAAACCCAAACAAGTGTACATTTGGTGTGAGGTCTGGAAAGCTATTGGGATTCATTGTGAGCCAGCGAGGCATAGAAGTAGATCCCGGCAAGGTGAAGGCTATACAAGAGATGCCTGTTCCAAGGACACAAAAGGAGGTTCGTGGGTTCTTGGGTAGGTTGAACTAAATCTCAAGGTTCATTTCACATCTAACAGCCACGTGTAAGCCTATATTCAAGTTACTCAGGAAAGATCAGCCGATCAAATGGAATGACGATTGTCAAGTAGCCTTCGAAGCTATAAAGAGATACGTATAAAATCCACTGATTCTCATACCTCCCGTGCCAGGGAGACCACTAATCATGTATCTCACAGTTCTCTAGAGGTCTATGGGGTGTGTGCTGGGGCATCAGGATGAAACACGCAGAAAGGAGCACGCTATTTACTATCTTAGCAAGAAATTCACGGATTGCGGATCTCGATATTCACCATTGGAAAAGACATTTTGTGCCCTAGCATGGGCCTCCAAACGTCTACGACAATATATGCTGACACATTCCACATGGTTAATATCAAGGATGGATCCTTTGAAATATGTGTTCGAAAAGCAGGCTCTCACAGGTAGAATCACAAGGTGGCAAATGTTACTGTCAGAATATGACATACAATATGTCACTCAGAAAGCAATAAAAGGGAGTGTATTGGCAGAACATCTTGCCCACCAACCCCTCAAAGAATACCAATCTATGAAATTCGACTTTCCTGACGAGGACATCATGGTGATAAGGGACTACAAAATACCAGGACCCGACGAAGGACCTGAACCAGGGGAAATGTGGAAACTTACGTTCGATGGGGCCTCAAATGCACTAGGACATGGTATAGGGGAAGTCTTGACATCTCCTGACAATCTTCACTTACCTTTCACTGCGAGATTATGCTTCGACTGCACCAACAATATTGCAGAATACGAAGCGTGCATATTAGGGTTAGAAGCTGAGATTGATCTAAGGATTAAACTACTTGAGGTGTATGGGGATTCAGCATTGGTAATCCACCAAGTCAATAAAGAATGGGATACTCGAGATACAAAGCTAATCCCATACCGGGACCTCATACTAGAGTTAATGGCCGAATTTGAAACAATCACTTTCACTCATATCCCAAGGGAGGAGAATCAAATGGCTGACGCACTGGCAACACTTTCCTCCATGTTCAAAGTAAATTGGCCGAACCATGAACCACAAATAACGGTTAGACACTTCGTTGAGCTTGCCTATTGTCTCACAATCGAGGAGCAACCTGATAACAAACCATGGTTCCATGATATCAAAAGGTACCTGGAGAAAGAAGAATACCCAGAGAATGCCTCTACGATTGACAAAAAGACACTAAGGAAATTGGCGGCCAAGTTCTTCCTGAGTGGAGATATCCTATACAAATGAAATTATGACTCGGTATTGCTGAGGTGTGTGGATAAAAATGAGGCCAAGGAGATTATCAAAGAAGTACATGAAGGAAACTTTGGAACCCATGCAAATGGACATTCAATGGCGAGAAAAATACTGCGAGCAGGATATTACTGGCTGAAAATGGAATCTGATTGTGTCTAGTACGCAAGAACGTGTCACAAATGCCAAATCTACGCTGACAAAATACATATGCCGCCTAATCCGCTGAATGTTCTGAGTTCACCGTGGCCATTTGCAATGTGGGGAACTGACATGATAGGGATGATCGAGCCAAAAGCTTCTAATGGACACCGATTCATATTGGTAGCTGTAATACGGTGAACTGACTTTTTATCGAAATGTGCGGATAGCAAGAGTCGCCACCGACTTTTATTTTATCCAATTTATAGAAAGGCTAAAAGAACAGGAAAAGACCTTTTAAAAAGATTGAGTCCGGGGGTAAGTTATACAAAGGGAAGGTGTAAGGCACCCTTTGCATCCATGGTTATCCATGGGCTCTTAATTGCTTAGCTCACTTGTTTGTTTGTTTGAAAAGTTTGAAAGAGTGTCGTGTGTGAATAGTAAAAAGATTTTGAATAAGGACTTTAGCTTGTAAATAAGCGTAGCCTTTTTGAATTGATTTGAAAAGGGGTGTGAAAAGAAATTGAAAGTTTGATTTGAATTTGAGCAAGCAATTGAGAACTACCTACCCTAAGTTTGTCTTTCTTGTTCTTTAAGTCTTTCGGGCGAAAGGGTCTATCCATACCATGAGAGGGCAGGAAGTCTTTCAATTGAATGTGAAAGGGTCATCGAGTAATCGTTCGCCATAAGACTGTCCCTTGCCATAAAGAGTGCAGGTAGTCTAAGGGAATGATATAATAGTCATTTAAGGCATCATGCGAGGATACCTTAGCAATTGGGACAATCATCACATTTTTACCGAGGCAACTTCGGGGGAGTTTCAATAACTTTAAGGCAATGCTTTAGGTATCCTCGGAATCGAGGGACTTGACTATTTTTAGGTAACAAAATAAAGGCAACAAGGCAACAATATAGGATTACCCTAAAGGTGTGTGGGTGCACAATCACGTGAATTCAGTTCGATTATTTATCTTGTAATTAGTTATCCTAATTCTGTTAAAGGCTTGCACTCCCTAAGATTACTAACCACGCAGTTTAAAATGAGCAGAAATTAAAGGCAGAAATTAAAGTTCCTACACTATTACAATAAACACCTGCGAGGATGGGGGAAATTAACAAACGAAAAAATAAGAAGGATCGATAATTAGTTTTAAACATTGAATGCCTTGTTCTTCCTCGAACCTTCGATTGACCCTGAAAATTAAAATGAAAATAATAGAGGTATAATTATTAAGAATGAAGAAAAGAAATAGTTAGTGCATTAACTGATCTAACCCTGACCCTAAAAGGGTTATTTAAGAAAACTTATTGTGACCCAAAAGGTTTATAAAGCTAAAATGCGTTAATGGACATCACCTACTTGAGCTAGGGTTTATAAATGAATCAGGTTAACAAACCTAAAACCTAATTATTAATTTAATTAATTAAGTATATAAAAATAATAATTTTTATTGTTCAAAAATAATTATTTGATGAAATTAATAATTATTTGATGAAATTGTGGAAAAATCGAGTATTCGATTAAAATAAATAAATTATAATTTTATGAAATTATTATAAAAAAATAACATTATTTAATTAGTAAAAACAAATCTTTAGAAAAGAATAAATCAAAAGATAAAAAAAACAATTTTTAAATGGAATTTAAAAAGAGAGAATAGAATTAATTAGAAAAACTTAGCTCTGGCTTAGGTGTGGTGAGCTTATGAGGGTGTATGATAGACCGCATTCCCAAGGACCTCAGATCTGGCGCTGATGAAATCTGACGGTGGCTACCGACGGTCCATCGTGAGGGCGCGTGGACGAGAAGTGCTGGATCACAAGACTTCAAAACAAATTAAAAAATCACAAACGACCCCCTTATGGATCGAACTCAGCTTCGCAAAGTTGCAGGCTTGGCTCCTTACCATTTGGCCTATTATTATCCGCTGTTTTTAAATTACCCTAATAAAAATAAATAGGCAAATGTTATTTGGAAAATCAAACATAAGTCAAAACCTGGGGCCCACGTAGCGCAGGAGCCAATGAGGAAGGAGAGAGAAGCGCTTCAGGTTTGACCAGCCAATAAGCATGGCGCGCGTGTTCCCAAGTAGTCAAAGAAGACTGCTGATTGTCTTCTTCCTTGGGCTTGTACGTCAGCTACGGTTTTGGCTAGGAATTTGCAGCGATCTTTCCATAATATCTCGTAGCTAATTCTATAAATTGAAAACCTGCAAAAATTGAACCAAACACAAACGGAAGTAACCCAGATCGACCTAAAAACATCTCCTGATCACGATGGTGGTGCCGGTTTTGCCTGCAAACGCATGTACACGGTGGTTCGAAACATGAGACCTTGAAAGCCCTAACAATGGTGAAACTTGTTTCACACGTGCAACCTTCAAACTAATGGTTCTAATCCTCTCCAATCATCATTATAAACACATTAGTAGCGTTAGTTTGCATTTAAATACCGTAATTAATCAAAAACGAAAGATACATCGTATAGAACATGATGAACATGAAACATGTATTTTATGCATTATGGGACTCGACCAATCGTTCATCATTACCCTATACTACCTTGGGAAGATGGTTGAATGAATAAGAAGCTTTAAAATTGCTTGAGGAGACCACACGAAATTCACACCTTTCTTTAAAAATTTGCCTCTTTGCAACCCTTATCTTCCTCCACCTCTTTTCGTCCCCTTGCCTTCTGAACATGCTGAGAATATATATGAGAAGCTTTTAGGTTAAGATTTGGGCTTGGACCTTGGTTTGTTTAGAAAGAAAAATTTTGTGTGAAAATTAACTAAATCTTTCTATTTTTTGCCCTAATGTGTATCCCTCTCTTTCCAATCCCTTAAATCACGAAATTTGGTCAATGTCATGATGTTTAGAGGATTGGATTTGATTGGGGAACAAATCTTTTGATTAAAATTAATTCTCTATATTTTATAATGTTTTATTATCACTTAAATGAATTAAAATTCAAATAAATAACAATAAATATTATAAAAATAAAATAATTAATTAAAATGTATTTTAAAGTCCCATGGTCCTGTTTAGAATCCAAAAGTTAGGCCCAAAGATTCAAAACATCAAAATTCTTCATTTTGTATTAAGTGCATTTCCTCAAAATCGCCTAACTTGTGCAAGTCATAACTCCTTCATTTTTTATTGTATGGAAGTGTTCTTGAGCTTTTTAGAAAGCTTAGAGTGTCCTATAAATGATGCTTTTGGTTTCATCTCAATTAAATATTCCATGCTCAAGTTATGTGCTTTGATCCAAAAGGTGTTTTCGTTGACTTTTTTGGAGGACCTGTAATGTATTGGCCCATATCTCCCAAATGGTGCATTTCTAGCCTTGGCATGTGGTAGATAAAGTTGTAGAGAATTAAATTTTCTTCAAATTGAGCTTTGGATGGAAAATTATGGTGTTCCGTGTGAAAGTTATGGCTGGTCAAAGTTCAGTTGACTTTAGGTCCAAAAAACCCTAATTTAGAAAGTTTGAGTTTTGATGATTTTAGAGCTTTCCTTGATGAATCATGATCAATCCTTGATCAAATGATGAATGATACTTCACAATAAGGATGTTGACCAAAAATCAGGAATTTTGACTGTACTTTGACCGCAGTTGTCTTTTAGGTCAAACTAGTCGACTGTTGACTATTTGAGCTTTTGTTTAGGCAATCTTGTGAATCAGAGTTTGAATATTGGCATGAGGACCCTTTTGAGCATATGAGAGGCCATGGAGTCCACTTGAGGTATCAGAAGTTGATTTCTCTTTGAGAAGATCAAAACCCTAGTTCAAAGGCATTCGTTTAGGAGGTAGGTAGCTTTGAGCAATTGGAGATCTTTGAGCATTTGAAAGTCAGATGGACTGAAATATGATTAAATATGATGGGCAAATTTTGGGGTATGACAGTAGCCATAGACTACTTCACCAAATGGGTTGAAGTCGCTTCTTACACTAACGTGACAAGACAAGTAGTCACCCGGTTCATTAAGCATAACATCATCTGTCGGTATGGGGTTCCAAACAGGATTATTACCGACAACGGTTCGAACCTAAATAACAACATGATGAAGGAGCTGTGCGAGTATTTCAAGATTGAACATCACAATTATTCACCATACAGGCCTAAAATGAACGGTGCTGTCGAAGCTATAATAAGAACATCAAAAAGATAATACAAAAGATGGTGAAAACATACAAGAACTGGCACGAAATGCTTCCCTTCGCCCTGCACGGTTAGAAAACCTCGGTACGCACATCCACGGGAGCAACAGCATTTTCCTTAGTTTACGGTATGGAAGCAGTCCTCCCTATCGAAGTGGAGATTCCTTCATTACGAGTCCTGGTTGACACAAAGTTGGAAGAATCGGGATGGGTAAAAACCCATTTTGATCAGCTTAATCTCATTGAAGAAAAGCGATTGACGGCTTTGTGTCACATGCAACTCTATCAGAAAAGGATGAAGAAGGCGTTCGATAAAAAAGTCCGTCCTCGAACTTTCAAAGAAGGAGATATCGTTCTCAAGAAGATTCTACTACCTCGATGTCATACCCCAAAATTTTCCCATACAATTTCTCCTATTCAAATTCAAATCAAGGTATAAAGCTCAAAGACACCCTCTCCTAAACAAGGCTCAAAGATTTAGGGTTCTGTTGTTCTGAAAGAAAGTCAATGAATCAATAGCTCCAAGGCACTCCATATGTCCTATAATGTCTCACATTACCTCCATGACAAGTTTTAGATCTCAGCTCAAAGGATTGGTCACTCAATTGTTCAGAAGGTCAATAGTCGACTCGGTTGACCTAAAAGTCAACTATGGTCAAAGTACAGTCAAAGCTCCTGATTTTTTGTCAAGATCCTCATAATGAAGTATCATTCACCATTTGATCAAGAATTGATCATGGTTCATCAAGGAAAGATCAAAAATCAACAATTCAAAAAGTTTCTAAATTCGGGTTTGTATAGGAGAAAGTCAACTGAACTTTGACCAGCCATAATTCTCACATGGAACATCAGAAATTTTCCATCGAAAGCTCACTTTAAAGGAAATTTGATTCTCTACAAATTTGTGTCTCACAAGCCAAGGCTAAAAATGCTTCATTTGGGAGATATGGACCAAAACATTATAGGTCCTTTCTAAAAGTCAACCAAAAGTCATTTTTTTCAAAAGGACACACAAGGAGCATGGAAAATTATTTTGACATGGGACCAAAAACACTGGTTAGAGGACTCTTTAAGGTTTCTAAAAAGTCCTAGAACTCCTCCATACCTCAAAAATTGAGAGAGATAGGCCTTGTCAAAGTTGGACTATTTTGGAGGGAAAAATGTGAAGGAACTTGAATATTTTTGCTAATGGGCCCATGTTTTTAAGATTCAATCTCCTTCCTTATGATATCAAGAGCCCACAAATCAATGGCCACGAAATTACTTGATTTTAATAAATTTTATAAGGATTTTTATTCATTTAAAAATCAATAAAATTAAGTAAAATCAAAGATTTGTAAAAGAATTTGTTTTGCACCCAATTCCAATCAAATCCAATCATAATTATGTCCCATAATCATCATAATTTCGTGCATATGTGATTGGAAAGAGATTGAACTAATATTGGCTTAAATTAGAAATAATTTCAATCAAATTTCCAAAAAAATTGAAATCAAAGATGCAAAAAGATTTGGTTCAATTTTGTTGCCCTGATCCCTTCATTATAAGTATCAAACAATACCAGATGCAAGGGTTACACATTTTTGCTACCTCTTATGCCCAAACTGAGTTCTTAAAACCTCAAGAAAAATTCAAGATCAAATCCCTGGTTGCAAGCCAATTCAAGGAATTCTGATCATTCAAGCACGTTCCCTGAAGTCCTCTGATCGATTCCAAAGCTTTTGCACGCCTGAACAGGTTCGTATTCATGAATTCCTAGTCCGAATTTCCATGGTTTCTGAACTTTCTTGATACCATTAATCCATGCATCACACTCATGTTTCGATTACACATTTATGTTTATAATTGCATTTGTAAACTTTCTGGATGGTTGAATTTGGTTTTAAGCACAGGTACGAAGGTTCATCATGGTTAGGGTTTCAAACCTTAATTTGGGGTTTTTGTGTATAGCCAAAATTAGGCAAAACTATGACCATCATCGTGTTCAGGAACACTAGACGATCACGATGAGGGGGTCGCGAAAAATTTCTTTGGCCTGTGTATGAATTCGTTTGTTACAGGTGAGATAGCTACGAAAGGGATCGTAGCTGATTCCTTGCAAAATCCCTAGCTAATTTTTGCAGGTTTTCGTTGAAGAAGAAGAAGACGTGTCACTTGGTGATTGGCTGGTTTGAAGAAAAAAAGGTGCACCCTGCCCAGAGTTGGAGTCCAGTGATTCGGTGTTTCTCACATTCACGTGTACGGGGCGCCTTCTCAGTCTAGGCAGTCTGATCATCATCTCGCTCGATCCAACACTCCAGATCTACAGTTGCACCAAGGTCACCATACACCTCGCAGCACCAGATTGAAAGCTAAGATTTTGTTAATTTTTTTTTTATTTTTAATTACCCAATATGCTTTTTTATTTATTTGTATATATATATATATATATATATATATATATATATATATATATATATATATATATATATATATATATATATATATATATATATATATATATATATATATATATATATATATATATATATATATATATATATATATATATATATATATATATATATATATATATATATATATATATATATGTTTTCTTTTGTACAAATATTTTCTAAAAAACAAAACCTTTTATAAAATCTTTTTTTTTATATATAATCAAATTATTATATTTATCTTATTTATTTTATCTATCTTATTTATTTTATTTATTTTAATTATTAAAATTAGTTTTTATTCATTTAAAATTCTTTATAAAATCATATTTATTTTGTTTTAGTTAATAAAAATTATGAGAATGCTTTTCTTGTCTGATTAAAAACTTTCTTTTTCTCGATTTAATTAATTAGGTTGCGAAACCAATAATTAATTAAATCGATCATTTATTTTAATTTACGCCCGATTTAAGATTTGCAAGAATTAGCCATACACTGAAAAAATATTCCTTTGTGTGTTTGTTTCAGGGTTTTCAGGGTTAGCAACAGGGTTTCTCCCGATAGCGCGCCACGCCTTTTACAAAGCTAAGTCCCGATTTAATTTTTATTTAAGTATTTGTTATTTTTAATTAGAATTAGGGTTTACCTTCAAATATAATGAACTCCGCCTACACTCACTCCTTTTTTCTATCTGCCTTTGCTTTGCCAATTTTTCAGGGTTAATCCCGAGACTGCCAACCATATCAGATCAAATCAAAAGCTAAGTCTTTTCCATGTTTTTATTTTCTTTTTGCCTCTTTTATTTAATTATGATTAGCCTTAATTGTCAATGAATTGATAATGCACTCACCCCTCGCGTTTATTTTTCTTTTTCCAATTTTCAGGGTTAGTCAGCCAGTCAGAGCTCGAATGTTCGGTAACCCTGAAATTCATCTTTTTTATTTTCTTATTATTATTACTTATACCAAACCCTATTGCACTATGAATCCGCTGGTTTCTTTTTCCCCCTTCCCCATATTATTGTGTGGTTAGTAATCCTAGGAAGTGCAAGCCTGTTAATCAATTTAGAATAACTAATTATAAGATAATATATTGAATTAATCACGTGATTGTTGCACCCACACACACTTTTTTTGGTAACCCCTCTTGTTGCCTGTTGCTTGTTGCCTTGTTGCCTTGTGTTTTTTGCAAAATAGCCATGTCCCTCGAATACGAGGATACCTCAGCCATGTTGCCTCGATTAATGCAAAGATCATAAGTCCCTAATGATGCTGCCTTTGATACACTAATATGATCTCGTCCCTCGGAAGTTGCCTACGAAAGGCTGAGGTGTCCTCTAGTTGCCTAACGAAAGGCTATTCTGATCCTTCCCTTAGACTACCTGCCTCTCTATGGCATGGTACAGTCTTATGGCGAACGATAACTCGATGACCCGTTAACATCCAAACGAAAGACTTCCTGCCCTCTTGTGGTACGGATAGACCCTTTCACCCTGAAAGGCTAAAGAACATTTTTCATCTAACCAGGTAATTGCTCCTAATTGCCTTGCTCTGGCTAAAACCTTTTTCTACACTTTTTCTCATAAACTTTGAATAAGGCTACGCTTATTTAGAAGCTAAAGTCCGTATTCACTTCTTCTACATTTCTTTCAAAAGAGCAAAGCGCAATTAAGAGCCCATGGAAAACCATGGATGCAAAGGGTGCCTTACACCTTCCCTTTGCATAAATTACCCCCCGAACTCAAAATTTCTTTTAAAGGTTTTTTTTCTGTTCTTTTAGCCTTTCTGATATTTGGATAAAATAAAAGTCGGTGGCGACTCATGCTTAACCGCGACATTTCGATAAAGTCAGTTCACCGTGTTACACTCGACTTGATGCCCGTGAAAAATGGACACCTAACTACGAAGGTCCATATGTCATAAAAATAGTATTCTCAGGAGGAGAACTTGTCCTCACTACAATAGACGGGGATGAATTACCGCACCCAATCAATTCCGATGCGGTCAAGAAATATTATGCCTAACAAGGGCAGGATTGTAGGCTATGAACCAAAGACGAACTACAAAGGATAAGGATTCGTGCAATCATTTACTTCTAAAGGCAATGGATTACTAGAACCCTCAAGAACAAAGGAGTAACGGCAGTATTAATATCATTTCTATTTGTCATTTTCTTTTCACATCTTGTACATTCGCCGACTTAAGGCAATATCAATAAAGTTTTTCTTTCCTTCATACCGCGCTTTCTCGTTATTTCAATACCATTCGTAAAAGGACAAAATTTTCATAAACTTTATACTGGATTCATTATGGGGAACTTACAAAAAAAAATTCAACACAAAAGCAACGAAACGAAACTGCGAAAAATCTCCGGAGGATAACGTACGCCCTACCCCGTGATCACTTTGATCTATCACGACCCCTTTACGAAGGATATTTTGCACTCACAAAAAGATTATCAACGGATCATTCAAATACAATCCGAACTAGGATTTATTCTAAACAAACATCCCACAAATCTCAAAACGTCTAGACAATTCCAAAGTCAAAGGGTACCAGGGGATTGGTTTAGTACCTAATGGTCTAAAAGGAGACTGAAACTCGAAGTTCCGCTCAGAAACATTCTATGCATAAACATTATGAACCGACATAAGCAAAGTCGTGGCGCAAGGTCGAGCAGGGTTAAACAAATTCAATGGGTTATGAGGATATAAACTTCGGGATCATGATACATACATACGCCTTAGCATACATACATGCAACATTTACACTCAAAATCCAGACATCATGCACCTGCAATGATTATACATGCGTACGAGCATCATACTATCAAACATTACTCATATACAAACGGTTCATACATCCACGTTGTACAAGCAACAGGATCACATGCATATACATGGTTCATACGCATTTACAATACAACTTTTCACACAGGTGATCTTGCTAGTACTATAGCAAAAGTGTCTTTTTACGCAGGTAAACTTGCTAGAACTATAGCAGGTAATCCCTTTTACGCAGGTAAGCTTGCTATAGCAAGTAATCCCTTTTTTACGCAGGTAAACTCGCTAGAACCATAGCAAGTGATCCCTTTTATGTAGGTAAGCTTGTTAGAACCATAGCAAGTGATCCCTTCCTCATACAGGATATATGCAAGGACTTACTAGAACTATAGTAAATCCTTCCCTTTACACAAACTGCGAAAACTTACTAGAACTATAGTAAGTGAATTGTTTACAAACTGCGAAGGCTTGCTAGTACTATAGCAAGTAGACTATCTTCTACACAATAAGCTGCGAGTCTTTGCTATGTAAGTCTTAGGCTTTAGCAAGACGATTCTCTTCTTTCACAAGCCAGCACAAGGTAAATTTAGGGGTCTTCCATTATTTAATAACTCTTTGATCCAAAAAACGTGAGACCTGCGTATTCTCACGCCATTCGATCCAAGATAATTAAATAGGGGCAACTGTGATACCCCAAAATTTACCCGATACGATTCACGTCTATTAATTTATTGAGGGTATTAAAATTAGGAGTTATGGGGTTTAACATCCCTATTGTTAAACCCATTCTCTTATAAACCAATAAAAAGAAGGAAGAGGTGGTGTGGTTAGAAATTACTTGAGCCCATTGTGAATTTAGGCCCATTAACTTGTTTTTAATTTTTAATTTTTTGGTTTAACTTATATATAACACTTATTATATTTTAATATATATTTAGTTTTCTTATTTATTTATTAAATCATGTTTTTAATATTAACTCCTTTTATATACAATATATATATTTTTATCTTTATTTTATTATTTAGCTAGTATTATTATTATTATTATTAAAAACAAATCTATTATATTAACTATATCAATGATACTATTAATTATTATTATTATTAAATCATTTAATTAATTATTGAATATTATAAAATTATTTTGTTTTATTTTATTATTATTATTTTGGGATGTTGACCAAGTCAACTAGGGCAAAGTACTATTCATCTTCCTCTTCCTCACGGCGCAGTAACCTCCAATCAATAGCAATCCCTAATTTGCAAAGAAATTGCCCAGACCCATGGATCAAATCGTGAACAAAATCAAATCACAATAAAACAGAAATCAAATCTTTATTGAGTTCGTGAATTAATCAATTACAATTTACAAATCTAATCAAATCCTAATCTAAAAATTTTCACACTAATCTGAATCTAACAATTCCTAATATAAACTAAAACCTAATGCTATATAAACAAAACCCTAGGGCTACAGGAAAGGGGACGAGGAATCTGAAAAAAAACCCTAAGCTAAAAGACGGAGAGAGAGATCGAAGAAGCCTTCAACCTTGCGTCGATACCTGCAAGCAAAAAAGAAGAGGATTAATAAGGAGGGAGCTTACACGATCCAGAAATTCAAGATAACAGAGGTAAACACGATAAATCGCTTAGCTTAGGGATGCTTGCATGTGTGATTTGTTGTTGATTTCTGGAGATTTAGGGTTAGGGTTTGTCATTGGTATGTTAGGGTTCTTAGGGTTAGGGTTGGGTGTCATAGGTTAGGGTTTATGTTGTTGGATTCTGGGTTTTATATGAATATGAGGGTTGGAAGGGATGGAGATCATAAAGATCTTCATCGTTCTGGGGAAATCTGGGTTGAGGTATATGAATGTATGAGTTTACCGGTTGAATGTTCAACCAGAAACTGAGTTTTGGTGGTGGTTAAGGGGTGGTTCGCGGCGGAGATGGGTGTTTTTTTGGGTTTACGTTTGACAGAGAAACGAGAGAGAAGAGAGAGACCGAGAGGGAAGAGAGAGAAAGAAAGTGAAAAAATGAAATGGAGAGTGAGAGGGAGGAGATGTAGTCTTCGTTCCACCGTCTGATACATGACATGTGGCTTCTCGATAGCCACCTGTCCCACACACGAACTTTGATTCGGTGTGCACACCTCACCATGCTCCCTCAATCCAAGCGCATGCAGACCATTAGATCTAGGTCGACGATCAAGATCACGCAGCCTCACCTTAACACCATGTACGCGCACACACTCAACCAAACAGACTCAAATGTTATTGGGCTGGCCCAATGCTAATCACACCCCCTATAATTACTGAGCAAACTAATAATGCACCCCCTGCGTTTTTAATTAATTAATTGTTTTAATAAAAAGATTAATTTTAAATAATTAATATTTGGTTCGATTATATTTAATAACTGCGCTGATTATTAATATTGCTTCTGATTAAAAAATATGCAAATTAATATTAATAATTTAGTATAATTTTATTGAGGTTTACTTTGTTAATTATTTTAATCAAATCAATTGATTACGATGATTAGCGACAAAATTAATTTTTGTCAAGCTAATTTAGGTTAGGGTTGATTTATTAATTGTTTTGATTGAATTAACCGGTTGCAATGATTTATGATAAATTACTCAATTTACTTTAATTTAAATAATATATTCAAACAGGTATAATTTGCTAAGGGTCTTAATAGAATAAATTGGTTATGATAATTAGTAATTCTTTATTAATTTGTTAATTATATTGATCAAATCAATTGATCAACGCGATTAACAAAACTTCGAAATATTAAACAGGGTTGTATGCCACTAATAAACTTTTGACATTTTCACAAACTACGGATTACGGAAAACTGCGATTGACTGTAAACTGCATACTGCAATTAAAAAATACTTCAACATACAAACTTCAAATGCATACAACCTCTAAAAAACACCAGCATATTCCCGAACTACATAGACTCTGATCCTCCCTAAGGAGGTACGTAGGCACTTGATAATCAAGGCGAGTCCCCTTCCCCAAAACTTCAATAGGGTTAAGGTTTACCCTATTTAACTTTCTGTCACCTTTCTTTACGTAGCCATAAACCTCACCATAATACTTTTAAGCCATAAACCTTTGCCTTTAACAAAACCTTAGGAAAGGGTTAAGGGTGTCTAACACCTTCCCTTGACCTGATTATAATAACTTATCTAGATCTCTAAACTTCGTAGGGTTTCCTATTCGCCCTGGTAGAATAGGTGGCTACTCTAAAAATCTAAATTTTTAGGGCAGGTTGCTACACATGTCAATATACCAATTATTCCTACCATCTACTGTGACAATCTCGGTGCCACTTATCTCAGTCAATCTCGTCTTCCACAGTCGCATGAAATACATTGCCATATACATTCATTTTGTCAGAGATAATGTTCACAATAACAAAATTCAGGTTCATAATGTTTCAACCAAAGATCAACTCGCAAATTTTCTTACCAAACCCTTGTCCAAGCAGCTCTATCAAGAACATCGATTCAAGATAGGAGTATCTGACGGTACTCCTATCTTACGGGGGCGTGTTAAGGTTACAGAGTTAAAATATTTAAATTAAGATATACTCTAAGATCAAGCATTCAAGATGAGAGCTATTCTAGGATCAAGTAATCAACTCAAAGGGTAACTAATTACAAGAAATTAAACAATAACTATAAGATGCAATTATTATGACATCAAATTTGTTTCTATAACTAGAGGAAATTAAGCAATAACTACAAGATGCAATAATTATGACAACAAATTTATTTCTATATATTGTATAAATTGTCCCTTATGAATCCCTATCACTATATAAACTTTAGAAAACATATTACTACCAAAAATATAAAGAAGCCCTTATACATTTTTTTTGCTTTTGAGACATGTGTCCTTTTCTTAGGTTAATTTGGTATTTGTACATGCATTAATATTTATATATAGAAATATTAATTGTGTTAATTTTTTGAATAATATTCAAATATATATATATATATATATATATATATATATATATATATATATATATATATATATATATATATATATATATATATATATATATATATATGTATAATTTTTTTGTCACATATATTTCTTTATCAAAAATATTTTTTATTAATAATTTCATGTATATTTTCATTCAAAATATTTTTTATTTATTAATTTTGATTTTTTTCTCAGAGTTTTTTTTATTATTTTTCATATTATTTGTATAATTGAACCCATAACAAATTAACAAGCCAGTAGTATTAATCTCATAAACGTTAGAGAGAGAAACTCTCTCTTCTCTCTAGCTTATACGACTCTTTTAGGTTAGTGGAATGAGGACTATGATCAATCAACAAGAAGGGTGGATTAAGGTGGGAAGGAGCTTCAATAGGAGGGTTATGGTAGAAATATGGGATGTTGCGGGAGGAGGAGGAAGGAGGAGGGAGCGGCGGTAACAACGTTCTTTTTCATGGAGTTTGGGAGCAAGTGGAAGGCAATGGACTTGATGTTTGAGTTCAAGGAGTTAGGGGACATCGACGAAGTGATCATTCCTCCGAAAAGGGATAAACATGGGAGGAGATACAGTTTTGTGTGATTTATTAACGTGGAGGATGAGAAATTGCTGGCCATTAAATTGGATAGTATGGTGCTCGAGGGTAGGAAATTGTTTGCGAACCTTCCAAGGTTTAAGAGATTCGTGAAGGATCCAGCTAAGTAGGTGTGGAAGAATGGTAAGGTGGGAAAGGAGGTTGATATTGGTGTGAAGGAAGGAATGTTGCAAGGTCAAAATTCAAAGGCATGGGTTGACAAGAGATCCTTCACGGAAGTGGTTCATAATCGAAATGTTACTGCTAATAAGGGCGTAGAACTGATGGGGGCCAAAAGTGTGTTCTTCTCTTTATAGAAGGATGAGTTAGATCGTTATAGTAAGGAGTTCATATGAGTTATCAAAGACTCGGGGGTTAATTTGAATCTTAAGAAGATTTTTCATGAAGAAGGCCTTTTCTCTGTCAGGCTCACGATGCTAGGACCTAATCTCTGTCTTCTTGAGAATTTGGCATGTGGTGAGGTGGAGGCTTTCATTGAGGAGCGAAGAGGGTGGTGGGAATATTGGTTCACTTCCATTAGACCTTGGGCTCCAAACTAGAGACTTTTATGGTTGAGAATATCTGGCATACCTTGCCATGTGTGGGGAGAAAGATTCTTCAAAGCTCTAGTGGAATCCAGATGCACTTATGTTAAAAGCGATGAGGTTACGGAGGCACGTCTTAGCATGGATGAAGCGAGGGTATGTATTAAATCTGGGAGAATGGAGGTGATTAATGAAATAGTTAAAGCTGTTATCGATGGAGTTCCATTCTTTATTAGCTTGAGAGAAGATACATATTTGCTCAAGGAAGTGGTGTCGGTTTGTAGGAGTATGGAAGAAGATAGTACATATTTGTATGACTCTCCGGCGGGAGACTGCTCAGATGAGGAGTTTTTAGGCGAGGAAAGGGTCAACATCGAGGCGAAATTTTTGACTAAGGTTTCAGAAAGTGTGATGAAGAGTGTTCACGTAGGGAAAAGGTTGGAGGAGTTTTCTCAGTCTGAAAGTACAACTGATAACAGGAAGTTTTCACATTTTAAGGAGCCTTTGAAGCAAAAAGGCAGAAAGGAGACTTTTGACATTTTTAATAATAATGTGGTGCATGAAACAAAGCATTATGAAGCAGAGGCATTAATTGTTTCTCATAATAACTTGGTTAACGTAGAAGGAGGTGATATAGGGGAGTCAGGTGAGGGAAGACGTGTTGCCAATAACATTTATGATGGTGGGACCAAGGAGAGAGGTTTATCTAAAGAAGAGTTTAAGGAGGATGGGGTTAATTGTGGTAGGACCAAATAGGGTAATATTTTAATCGAAAACTCCAAGGAAGGTGGGACCAAAGAGATGGGGCATGTAGGCCCATTATCATTCGATATGGCTTGTCGGAGTATTTGTGAGAAAAAGTCCAAATTAGCGGCCAAACAGAAAAAAGTTGAAACCGATGAAGAACTTGGGGAAAAATATGGAGATATCGTCTTCCTTCTATGCATGTATTGCACCTAGTTATGGCGGAGGCTACTGTGTCAAAAGGTGATACCATCTCTAATGGATAGTCCTTCTCTTGCACTTCTTTAACTGATTCAGACATTTTGTGTTGTAACAATAGAATGCAACAAAATTCTTTTTGTGAGATGGGCAAGAAGATGTGGAATTCTATTTCAAATTTAGGGGTCTCTGGTGTTGTAGAGGATAGCATGAGTATCAAACTGTTAGATGTTTTTGAGCGGAAAGATAAGAATATTATGGAGGGTAGGAAGACGTTTATAGATTCATTAACATGAATTTATTATCATTTAATATTAAGAGGAGGGGTAATCTTTAAAAAAGGAAGAGAGTGAGTTTTTTGATTCAGTCGTTCAGCATTGAAGTTTGTTTTTTACAAGAGACCAAACTACCTTGATTTTACGAGATCTTAGCGAAGACTTTCTGGGGCAGTAATGAAGTTGAATGGACGACATCTAATTCGACAGGAGCGTCGAGTGTTATGGTTATTTTATGGAGGAGGGATTCTTTGTCTGTTAATTATAGTTTTATAGGCAAAGGGTATGTTGAAATTAACATAAATTGGAAAGGTGCTTGTTATAATCTTGTGAATGTGTATGCTCCATGTTGTACGGTGGAGAGAAGGTTGAAGGTCATTGTTGGATAGGAAGAATAAAAGTGGTAATGAGGATTGGTGTGTTGTAGGAGACTTCAATGAAATTTTGAGAAGGGAAGAAAGAATTGGGGAAGGCTTATACTCTAGTACTAGAGGAATGATGGAGTTTCGTGATTTCATAGAGAATATGGGGTTGGTGGACATACCTTATGTAGGAGGGAAGTTTAATTGGTTTAAGGATAATGGGAAGGTGATGAGTGGACTTGATAGGTTCTTGATTACGAGAAAGATGTTAGATGATTGGGGAGTGGTGGACCAAATAATTGAAAATAGAGATATCTCGAACCATGCTCCGATTCGGTTGAATGTCGGTGTGGTTGATTGGGGACCAAAACCTTTTGGATTTAACAATGTGTGGTTCAAGCATAAGGATTTCAAGACTTTTATCTCGGAAGAATAGGGAAAGTTGAATGTCAAAGGAAGGGGGGATTTTATTTTGTATGAGAAGCTTAGATGGTTGAAACTCCGTCTTCGTGATTGGAATAGGGAGGTGTTTGGATGGATTGATTTGAAAGTTAAAGAGGAGGTGGAAAATCTTAATGTGTTGGATAATTTGTTGGTGGATAACAATGGTGGTAATGTGGAAGACTTGGTTACTAGTAGGAGGGAGGTTTCAAAGGAGATTTGGAATAATTTACATTTGAAAGAGTGTATGCTTAAATTAAAATCCAAACAACTTTGGATGCATGAGGGAGATAAAAACACAAGATTTTACCATAATTCTATCAAGGATAGACAAAGAAGAAATTCGATTTCATTATTGGAGGGAACGAATGGTAGGGTCGAGGGTGTGGAGAACATAAAGAATGAGATCTTTTGTTATTTTCAATATTTCTTCAAAGAAGAAAATAGTGAGAGACCTATACCGAAAGACTTATTTCTAAATTGCTTGAGTGAGGGTGATGCCGATTGGTTAGAGAGACCTTTTTCGGAAGATGAGATTAAGGAAGCCGTGTGGATGTGTGATGGTAATAAGAGTCCTGAGCCTGATGGTTTTTCTTTAGAATTTTTTAAAGGTAATTTGGAGGTGGTTATAGGTGATGTCGGTAGACTTGTTTCGGATTATTTTGTTAAGGAAAGGCTTACAAAAGCTTGTACTTCTTCTAACATTACACTTATTCCAAAAGTGAAAAATCCTCAATCTTTGTCCGACTTTAGACCAATTTGTCTCGTTGTTAGTTTGTATAAGATTCTTGCAAAGCTATTTGCGGCTAGTTTGAAGTGTGTTATTGGGAAAATTGTTTCGAGCAATCAAACGACTTTTGTCCCAGGTAGAAGTATTTCGGACGGAGTCCTAGTTGTGAATGAGGTGATGGATCTTGCCAAAAGGGAGAATAGAAGTTGTGTGGTTTTAAAGGTTGATTTTGAAAAAGCTTATGATCGTGTTAGTTGGAATTTTGTGAGATATGTTCTAGTTCGGATGGGTTTTGGAGCGAGATAGATGAGATGGATGGAATGTTGCATATTCTCCAATAGCATGTCCGTCCTTATTAATGGAAGCACAAAAAAGGACTTCAAGGTGTAGCAACCTGCCCTAAAATTAAAGCTTTTAGAGTCGCCACCTATTCTGAAGGGTGAATAGGAAGCCCTATGCAGTTAAGAGATTCGGGGTAAGTTATTATAATCAGGTCGAAGGAAGGTGTTAGGCACCCTCAACCCTTTCCTAGGGTTTTATCGAAGATAAGATTTATGGCTAAATATTAAGGTTTAATAGCTAAAGAAGTGAATAGGGTGAAAATTGAGATTTGAACAGAATGGAGGTTTTGAGGAAGGGGACTCGCCTTGGTTATCCAAGTGCCTACGTATCTCCTTATGGAGAATCAGAGTCAACGTAGTTCGGGCACAAGGTTGTACGCCTTGGAATTTGATTTGAATGGTTCGAAGGCCTTTTGAATGGCCTATCGTAGTTTTAGAAGTTGTGATTTGAAAGGCATTTTGAATTGCCTGATTGAAAAGGATAAAAATCCGTAGTGTCGTGGTTTAGTATGTTTTAGGTTTGGGCGTACAACCCTGGTTTGATATGGCACCGTTAGATGCGATGACTAATAGATTTGGTCAGTATAGCTAACGGATTAAAGGGCATTGCTGGTTACTCAGATCGATAGATTGATCGTCGCAGGCAGCAAATTAAATGTGTTTTGAATTTTATGTATTTTTTATCTCTCGTCTAATGCGACTAATAGATTTAGTCGGGTCGAGGAGAGAATTAATTAAGGGTTAATGTTCTGCCAAATGACAATGGGATTGGGCAAACCCTAATATCTATAAGGTTATAGGTTTTTGTGATTTAAAATAAGATTGAATAAAAATAAATTAACTCGAATAACCGAGATAATCGAAAAAATAATTTTACATGATGATAGCCTAATCCTGATTTAATCATATAATTTTAATTAAATAAACTAATTAAAACAAACAAATATTAATTATTATCTTTATCTAAATAGTTTAAATAATAAAATAAATAAGTAAAACCTGGCACCAATCATGTGTGGAGACTCCATGAGCGTCTATCATGATCCTGCAATTCTGGACCCTTGGATTGATCTTCCTAGGAATCCAACGATAGAGATTTGGGGGCATATGGTGGGGACCTGCGTGTCCTATCTACTAGATCTGGAGACAAGGAAAAAGCAAGGAAAATATGTAGCAGCCTGGGTTTGAACCCAGGTCACGAACCTTTATCTCTAATTCCCTTGGCCAATGGATCGATGCTCATTTGTTGTTTAGTATCCACTCAAATAAAATATGTATACAAAAAATAAGAATGAATGGAATGACACAATAATGTTAAAACATTTGTACGCTACAACACTGCACACAACTTTATCTTCTCCACAAATCTCAGATTTGCTTTTCTCCACAAAAACAAACAAATTGAAATTGTGAGTTAAAATGTAAGAGAGTGTCAACAACAAGATCAACCTTAGGGCCCTAATCCCGTTTGCGTACACTCGTCGGGCTCGGTGGATTCGCAGCGCTGCCGGCGGTTGCAATGTTGCCGATTTGTTCTTTTTTGCAGATGTGGTGCGGCGGATTCGCTGTAGGGTTGTTGCTCTGTGCAAAGTGGACCGGAATTGGAGAGGAACCGCTCGCGGCGGCGACTGAGTTTGGCCGGAACTTGTTCGGTGTTGATGGAATGACGCGTAACCGGAGGTATGATCCGAGGGAGTCCGTCGGAGATGCTGGATCGGAGGAGGGCCGGAAGCCGGTGGGGAATCACGGCGACAACGATGCTGTCGCGGTTGTTGCGTGACGAGGATGCTGTTCGGTTTAGGAGATGGGTCGTTGTATGGATAATTCTTGCTCTACTCCCTGCAAAATAACTTTTCATAAATTGTATAGATTGTAATGTCAGCACTGTTAGTATATCTTCACATGTTAGAAAAAAAGACAAGTCAAGCTTTTCTGCTTTAGGTTCAAGAAGTAAAAAACGTTTGTTTTTGCTGAAAGAGATGAGTTAGTTTATCATGTCCCTCTCTTCCAAAAGGCATAAAACATATTAATATAAAAATCTCAAACGTAAAAAAAAAAAGCCTCTTTGTTGTATTGTACGTGTTGGCTGCAGCTGGTGGATGGAGTTGGCCTCCCCTAATTTGTTAAAATTAGCCCTATTTATATAAGTTAAATTAGGTTTTCTTTCCTAATGGGCCTAGTGCCCAATTAACCTAATAGCTCAAAATAAATTTTAACCTTGAAAATAAAAAAAAATAGAATACTAATTCTAATCAGACTATTATTAATCCTAAAAATAATCCTAATATATATTAGTAGTTAGTCAAACACAATAATACTAATAATAAAATAAGATTGCAAATTCAATAAAAAGTGCAAAATGAGAGAATTAAACAGTGAAACCAATTTATAGTAAAATATCTCAAAGAGAATGATAAAAATCCTTATGATACGATAATTGGACCAACTGTTTGGGCCCCAAAATACCTGCTGATTGTACCCCCGTTTTGACCAGATTATTAGAGAATGAGTTTAACAATATGAATGTTAAACCCCACGGCTCCAAATTTGGTATTCCCTTAAAGAAATGATCAGGCAAATTTTGGGGTATGACACAAGGTTGATAAGGGCTTTCGTCAAGGAGATCTGCTGTCTCCTTTCTTAATTGTTTTGGTAATGGAGGTCCTAACGGCTCTAATGAGGAAGGCGGAAGAAATAGGAGATTTCTGGGGGTTTAAAATAGATGTTAATGAGGAGGTTGATTTGATTCAATTCGCGGATGACATAATTATTATTTTGGAGGGAGATGCTGCAAATTTATGGAGTATGAAAGTCATTCATAAAGGTTTTGAGTTAATGTCGGGTTTGAGGATACATTTTCATAAGAATAATATTTATGGGATTAATGTTGGTGATTGGTTTCTTAATGCGGCTTCTAGTTTTCTTTCGTGCAAAGTGGGAAGTTTACCGTTTAAGTTCCTAGGTGTTAAAGTGGGTGGTAATCCTAGAAATATTTTAATGTGGAAAGATTTAATCTCGTTTTTAAGAAAAAGGTTAGCCGTTTGGAGAGGTAAGAATCTTAGTATAGCGGGGCGTGTGGTTTTAATCAACGCGGTGTTTAATGCTATTCCTATATATTTTTATCTTTCTACAAAGCTCCGTCTAAGGTGCTTAATGCTATTCCTATATATTTTTTATCTTTCTACAAAGCTCCGTCGAAGGTGCTTAATGAGATTCGGTCAATTCAAAGCAATTTTTTGTGAAGCGGGGGAGATCCTAAAAAAATGATCCATTGGGTGTGTTGGGACACCGTTTGTAAATCTAGAGAGGAAGGTGGTTTAGGTGTCAAAAATGTGCAAATTATGAATGTGGCGCTTATTAGTAAGTGGAAGTGGAGGATTTTAACCGAGAATGATGCAGTTTGGTGTGGTATCCTCAAAGCTAGATATGGTAAGGTGAAACTTAAGGTTTTAGTAGGAGATATACCGGTGGTGGGAAAGAAAGATTCCGTATGGTGAAGAGATGTTTTGATGTCGGATAATTATGAAAGATTGCTTGATAATCATTTTGCGGGGGCGGTGGATTGTAGTGTGGGGAATGGAGAAGATGTTCCTTTTTGGTATGCTTGTTGGGTGGATCAACAGCCCATCATAAAGGCTTTCCCAGAGTTGTTCCAGGCGGAAGAAAACCATCTCCTATCAGTGGCTGAAGCGGGGAATTTCGAAGCGGACGGTTGGCACTATAATGTGCAAATGTTGCTGGCAGCGGACAGCACCAGCTCTGCATTTCTGGCGCAGGAATTATTTTTGACGCTACAGCAGCCGTGTTTGCAGGCGGGTTCCATGGATAATTTCACGTGGAGAGATAATTCGACGGGTGTTTTTACTGTTAAGTCGTGTTATGATCGTTTCAAGCCCAATCTTTCGGGATCTCTTTTAAATAAGGGTTTGGTAAAAGCTGTGAATTCTTTGTGGAAGGTTAAAGTTCCCTCTAAAATTCTGTTTTTTGGTTGGCGATTTATTCATAATAGAATTGCAACAAAAGATCACTTGTTTAAGAGGGGAGTTTTGGTGGATGCCAATGACTTAATGTGTGTCATGTGTATGAATGAGGAGGAGGAGTCTTTATCGCATTTATTTGGTGATTGTGAGGTAACTTCGCGTATTTGGAGGAGGGTGTTTGGTTGGATAGGTCTCGTTCCGGAGTTGTCTTATGAGGACTTTGTTAGTTTTTTTCCTCTTTTGCAACAAAGTGAAGTGTTTGTCCAAGAGGTCCATTGTGGGGGTGACATGGTTGGCCATGATTTGACGTTTATGGTTGAAGCGTAATGCGATTATCTTTAAGAATGAGTTATTTAGTTTTTTTTTTAATGTATGACAGATATAATCCTCTTTTCTTGGAATTGGCTTTTATCTTTCTATAAATTAGGGGAGCTTTGTAATTTCCATACTTGGAATATTCTGCCACTCGTTTATTTCGAGTTGTAGGAATTTTCCGCTTTGTATTTGGGCAGAATATCCCTTATACTTCCTTATTTAATCTTGTATAAATGAGTCATTAAAAATGCCATTGAGGCATATAATTTATGCATATAAGAGATGTTTTGTTGTCACGGATCAATTAGTTAAATTTTGAGTTTTTATTCTTCATATTTTCAAAAGAAGTATAAATAATTATAACTAATTTGAATTTAATCACATTTTTATTTTATCAAATAACATTCATTAATCAATTCGAACATTCACGCAATTGTTACAGTTACACACTTGGCAATGTTTGGCCCATCAAAATAAAATACATAATACACATTTATTATTTACCGATATTAAACAAATATTTGATAAATATTTATAATCAATCATTATAAAGCATTTGGGACAAATATTTGTCTGTGAACATTAAAAAAAAAGAATACATATTTGTCACGATACATATAAAAAATAGGGACAGTCACATTCAAAATGAATAATATATTAATAAGATTATTTTTTAAATTTTAAATCAATTCGATTTTATGTTTTATATATTTTTTAAGGATATTTATGTATCAGCCACGAATATTTGTAAGGTCTTGCTAACCGTTGCCATCATGGTAATAGTTAAGCATTCCAGAAAAAGAAAATATTTTATAGAAAATTTAATATTTTAATTTTTGAGACATTAAATGCGCAGATTATCGAGATAAATTTACTATTTTGGAATGCTTAATCATTGCCCTGAGGGCACTAGTTAACATTTCCTTTATCAATGACACATATTTATCATATAACAGATATTTATCATGTATTTTTTCTATTAATGAAAAATATGCATCTGGTGTGTTTTTTAATATTTATTCATGATAAATATGTATCTATATTTTTAATCTTAATTAATGACACATGAAACACGATAAACACCCTTCCTTTAAACCACCTATCGGTTTCCCGGTTTAAATAGCAATCTCTCTCCAAACAATCTTCACCACCTTACATTTGAAAAAAGAGTGATCGCGACTTTCCGGATCACTATCACAAAAAGCACACTTTGCATTATCTAAAGACAAAGTAATGCGTCTATACACAAGTAAATTCTTAGTTGGAAGTCTATTCAGAAAAAGTCTCCAACCAAACGCCTTAATTTTGAAAGACACTTCTACTTTTCAAACTAAGCATAAAGCGACGTCATATCTATTAAACGGACCAAAAAGAATACGTGAACCGACATAGTGCTCACAACAAGAAGCAACGGAAAACCCACCATCCGATGCAATACTCCACTTTACCTATTCGATCCCCTCTAATTGAACCCCTCAGCCAAGAAGAAAATTCCGAAAAGAGTAGTGAATCGACCTAAGGCACAGGTCGGTCAACTCCGACAAAACAATACCAAAATTCCTCCATTTCTACACACCATTATCCCACCCTCTCATCCCCGCAACCACAATCTTTTTCAAAAAGAAGGTTAAAGAGGAAAAATTAGGAGTTGTTAGTTAGCTATTTTGTGGATTATTTGATTATCCAGGAATGAGATATGCTTTCGGAATGAAGTTTGGAATATGGATAATATGGTTTGTGTTAGAACAAGATTTGTTCTGATCAATTATCTTAGTTTTGATGATAACAATAATATGAATTTTGCTTAAGATTATATGGTACTCTAATCCAATGCAATTTCCTTTTCAGGAAATATATAAAGAGTACGCATAATTCAGCGCTCAGAAGCTTTGTCTCAAAGGGTTCAGCATGCAACATCAGAACATGGTCTGGCAAGACATCAGAAGATGGTCGAAGCAGAATCAGAACATGGGTCTATGGAAGCATCAGAAGAACAAGAGAACAGAAGCACTGAAGTTCTGATGGTATCACGCTCAGAAGCACTTCAAGGTCAGAAGATCAGAAGATGCTATGCACCAAGCTGTTTGACTCTGATGATATTCAAACGTTGTATTCACAAACATCAGATCAGAAGGAAGTACAAGTGGCAGGCTACGCTGACTGACAAAAGGAACGTTAAAAGCTACTAAAGGCTACGTCAGTAGACACAGCGTGAACAAGGCTCGAGGTAGTTGACAAAAGCGTATAACATTAAATGCGATGCTGTACGGAACACGCAAAGCATTAAATGCATTCAACGGTCATCTTCTCCAACGCCTATAAATATGAAGTTCTGATGAGAAGCAAGGTTAACGATCCTGAACAAAACAACGCTTATTCAACTTGCTGAAACTCTGTTCAAATCTAAACTCAGAATCTTCATCTTCATCAAAGCTCACTACATTGCTGTTGTAATATATTAGTGAGATTAAGCTTAAACGATTAAGAGAAATATCACAGTTTGTGATTATCGCTTTTAAGAAGCATTTGTAATACTCTTAGAATTGATTACATTAAGTTGTAAGGAACTAGAGTGATCGTGTGGATCAGAATACTCTAGAAAGTCTTAGGAGTGAACTAAGCAGTTGTAACTAGAGTGATCGTGTGGATCAGTATACTCTAGAAAAGTCTTAGAGGGTATCTAAGCAGTTGTTCCTGGAGTGATCAGTGTGTGATCAGAAGACTCTGGAAGACTTAGTTGCTGACTAAGTGGAGAACCATTGTAATCCGTGCGATTAGTGGATTAAATCCTCAGTTGAGGTAAATCATCTCTGCGGGGGTGGACTGGAGTAGTTTAGTTAACAACGAACCAGGATAAAAATAACTGTGCAATTTATTTTTATCTGTCAAGTTTTTTAAAGCTACACTTATTCAAACCCCCCCTTTCTAAGTGTTTTTCTATCCTTCAATTGGCATCAGAGCGCCGGTTCTAAGGTGCAAGCACTTAACCGTGTTTAGAAAAGATTCAGGAAGAGAAAAACGCTTCAGTAAAAGATGGTTGATGAAAGTGAAAAGTCTACACCTACACCTACGTCTACATCTAGCTCTGCTGAGCAATACAACGGTAACAATGGTTATACTAGACCGCCGGTATTTGATGGTGAAAACTTTGAATACTGGAAAGATAAACTGGAAAGTTACTTTCTTGGTCTAGATGGTGATCTATGGGATCTTCTGATGGATGGTTACAAACATCCAGTAAATGCCAGAGGCGTAAAGCTGACAAGGCAAGAAATGAATGATGATCAGAAAAAGCTTTTCAGGAATCATCATAAATGCAGAACTGTTTTGCTGAATGCTATCTCTCATGCTGAGTATGAGAAGATATCTAACAGGGAAACGGCCTATGACATATATGAGTCCTTGAAAATGACTCATGAAGGAAATGCTCAAGTCAAGGAGACTAAAGCTCTAGCTTTAATCCAGAAGTATGAAGCCTTCAAGATGGAGGATGATGAAGACATTGAAAAGATGTTTTCAAGATTTCAAACTCTTACTGCTGGATTGAGAGTTCTTGACAAGGGATACACCAAGGCTGATCATGTAAAGAAGATCATCAGAAGCTTACCCAGAAGATGGGGTCCTATGGTGACTGCATTCAAGATTGCAAAGAATCTGAATGAAGTTTCTCTGGAAGAGCTTATCAGTGCCTTGAGGAGTCATGAAATAGAGCTGGACGCAAATGAGCCTCAAAAGAAAGGTAAGTCTATTGCATTAAAATCAAATATCAAGAAATGCACTAACGCTTTTCAGGCTAGAGAAGAAGATCCTGAAGAATCAGAATCTGAAGAAGAAGATGAACTGTCTTTGATCTCCAGAAGGCTAAATCAACTCTGGAAGACCAAGCAAAGGAAGTTCAGAGGCTTCAGAAGTTCAAAGAAATTTGAACGTGGAGAATCTTCTGATGACAGAAGATTTGACAAGAAGAAGGTCATGTGCTATGAATGCAATGAGCCTGGACACTACAAGAACGAATGTCCAAATCTTCAGAAGGAAAGTCCCAAGAAAAAGTTTCATAAGAAGAAAGGTCTTATGGCAACCTGGGATGAGTCAGAAGATGATTCAGACTCTGAAGATGAGCAGGCCAACTGTGCGCTGATGGCGACAGAAGATGACGGATCAGAATCTACATCAGAATCAGATTCTGAAGAGGTATTTTCTGAACTTACTAGAGATGAGTTAGTTTCCGGTCTAACTGAACTTCTGGAACTCAAGTCTCAGATCAGTCTCAAATACAGAAAGCTGAAAAAGCTATTTGAATTTGAAACAAAAAAGCTTGAGTTGGAGAATTCTGAATTAAAAGAAAAACTTTTAAAATTATCCAATAATGTTGGATCTCCTTCTGATTCAAAAAAATCTACTCCCAGTCTAAACCATATTCTGAAAGAATATGATTTAAGTTTCAGGAAGTTCTTATCTAGAAGTATTGGCAGAAGTCAGCTAGCTTCTATGATATATGCTGTGTCTGGAAACAAAAGAGTTGGCATTGGTTTTGAGGGTGAAACCCCATACAAACTTGAACCTGTTGATGAAATGAAACTCACATACAAGCCATTGTATGATCAGTTCAAGTATGGCCACTCCCATGATATTAGGCACACTTCACATGCTCAAAGTTTTCACATAACACACACCAAAAAGCATGTGACACAACCTAGGAAATATCATGAAACTCACATTAAAAATTATCATGCTGTTCCTCCTATTGCTTACAATGTTAAACCCAAGTTCAATCAGAACTTGAGAAGAACTAACAAGAAAGGACCCAAGAAAATGTGGGTACCTAAGGATAAGATTATTCCTATTGCAGATATCCTTGACTGCAAAAAGGACAAAGCACAACATGTCATGGTACCTGGACTCTGGATGCTCACGACACATGACAGGAAGAAGGTCTATGTTCCAAGACCTGGTGCTTAAGTCTGGAGGAGAAGTCAAGTTTGGAGGAGATCAGAAGGGCAAGATAATTGGCTCTGGAACTATAAAGTCTGGTAACTCTCCTTCCATTTCTAATGTACTTCTTGTAGAAGGATTAACACATAACCTCTTATCTATCAGTCAATTGAGTGACAATGGTTATGACATAATCTTTAATCAAGAGTCTTGCAAGGCTGTAAATCAGAAGGATGGCTCAATCCTATTTACAGGCAAGAGGAAGAACAACATTTATAAGACAGATCTGCAAGATCTTATGAGTCAGAAGGTGACTTGTCTTATGTCTGTTTCTGAAGAGCAGTGGGTCTGGCACAGAAGATTAGGTCATGCTAGTTTGAGAAAGATTTCTCAGATTAACAAACTGAATCTGGTCAGAGGACTCCCTAATCTGAAATTCAAATCAGATGCTCTTTGTGAAGCATGTCAAAAGGGCAAGTTCTCCAAACCTGCATTCAAGTCCAAGAATGTTGTTTCTACCTCAAGGCCATTAGAACTCTTGCACATTGATCTGTTTGGCCCAGTCAAAACAGCATCTGTCAGAGGGAAGAAATATGGATTAGTCATCGTAGATGATTATAGCCGCTGGACTTGGGTAAAATTCTTGAAACACAAGGATGAGACTCATTCAGTGTTCTTTGATTTCTGCATTCAGATTCAATCTGAAAAAGAGTGTAAAATCATAAAGGTTAGAAGTGATCATGGTGGTGAATTTGAGAACAGATCCTTTGAAGAATTCTTCAAAGAAAATGGTATTGCCCATGATTTCTCTTGTCCTAGAACTCCACAGCAAAATGGGGTTGTAGAACGAAAGAATAGGACTCTGCAAGAAATGGCCAGAACCATGATCAATGAAACCAATATGGCTAAGCATTTCTGGGCAGAAGCAATAAACACTGCATGCTATATTCAGAATAGAATCTCTATCAGACCTATTCTAAATAAGACTCCTTATGAATTGTGGAAGAATAGAAAGCCCAACATTTCATATTTCCATCCTTTTGGATGTGTATGCTTTATTCTGAACACTAAAGATCATCTTGGTAAGTTTGATTCCAAAGCTCAAAAAATGTTTCCTTCTTGGATATTCTGAACGCTCAAAAGGCTACAGAGTATACAATACTGAAACATTGATTGTAGAAGAATCAATCAATATCAGGTTTGATGATAAGCTTGGTTCTGAAAAACCAAAGCAGTTTGATAATTTTGCAGATTGTGATATTGATATATCAGAAGTTGTTGAGCCAAGAAGCAACGCATCAGAAGCAGAGCTTCTCAGAAGCAAAGAATCGGAAGATCAAGTATCAGCTTCTCTGGAGAATCTAAGCATTTCTGAAGAACCATCTGTCAGAAGATCATCCAGACTCATCTCTGGTCATTCAGAAGATGTTATTCTTGGAAAGAAGGATGATCCAATCAGAACAAGAGCATTCCTCAAGAACAATGCAGATTGTCAATTAGGTCTTGTATCTTTGATCGAGCCAACTTCTGTTGATCATGCTCTAGAAGATCCAGACTGGATAATTGCTATGCAAGAAGAACTGAATCAGTTTACAAGGAATGATGTTTGGGATCTTGTTCCTAGACCAAATGGATTCAATATAATTGGTACAAAATGGGTCTTCAGAAACAAGCTCAGTGAGAAAGGTGAAGTGGTAAGGAACAAAGCCAGACTGGTGGCTCAGGGTTATAGTCAGCAAGAAGGGATTGATTATACAGAAACCTTTGCACCAGTGGCCAGGTTAGAATCTATTCGTCTATTAATTTCATTTGCCACTCAACATAACATCACTCTTTATCAGATGGATGTTAAGAGTGCCTTCTTAAATGGTTATATAGATGAAGAAGTTTATGTCCATCAACCTCCTGGTTTTGAAGACTCTATGTCTCCTAATCATGTTTTTAAACTTAAGAAATCATTGTATGGATTGAAACAGGCTCCCAGAGCTTGGTATGAACGCTTAAGTTCTTTCCTTCTGGATAATGGTTTCACTAGAGGAAAAGTGGACACTACTCTCTTTTGTAAAACCTTTAAAAGGGATATTTTAATTTGTCAAATATATGTAGATGATATTATTTTTGGAACATCTAATGCTACACTTGGAAAGGAGTTTGCTGAGTCTATGCAGGCTGAGTTTGAAATGAGCATGATGGGAGAACTCAAGTATTTCCTTGGAATACAAATAAATCAAACATCAGAAGGAACGTATGTTCACCAAACCAAGTATGTGAAGGAACTTCTGAAGAAGTTTAATCTTCTAGACTGCAAAGAAGCCAAAACTCCTATGCATCCAACATGCATCCTAGGTAAGGATGAGGTAAGTAAGAAGGTAGATCAGAAGTTATACAGAGGTATGATTGGATCTCTTCTATATTTGACTGCTTCTAGACCTGACATTCTGTTCAGTGTTTGTTTGTGTGCTAGATTCCAATCAGATCCTAGAGAATCTCATTTAACTGCTGTTAAGAGAATTCTAAGGTATCTGAAAGGTACTACTAATGTTGGCTTAGTTTACAGAAAATCTAAAGAATACAACTTAGTAGGATTCTGCGACGCTGATTATGCTGGAGACAGAATTGAAAGAAAAAGTACTTCAGGAAGTTGCCAATTTCTTGGAAGTCATTTGATCTCCTGGTACAGCAAGAAGCAAGCAACTATTGCTCTATCAACAACAGAAGCAGAATATGTCGCTGCTGCTGGTTGTAGTACACAGATGCTCTGGATGAAGAGTCAGCTAGAAGATTATCAGATATTTGAGAGTAACATTCCTATATTCTGTGATAATACTTCTGCTATATATTTATCTAAGAATCCTATTCTTCATTCAAAAGCTAAACATATTGAGATTAAACATCATTTCATAAGGGACTATGTTCAGAAGGGTGTTATATCTTTAAACTTTGTTGATACAGACCATCAATGGGCTGATATCTTTACAAAACCCCTGGCTGAAGATAGGTTTAAGTTCATTCTGAAAAACATCAGTATGGATTTATGCCCAGAATGAGAAGATGAGAAGTTCTCATGTATGAGTATCTTCTGAAATGAATGTGGAACATTTTTTTTAATCAGAAGTTCTGATTGAAATCTTTTAGAAATTATGATTCGGTTATTACTAACGTTTCATTGTCTAAGTTGATTCAGAACCTCTTTTAAAGCAAAACAGCTGTAACGTTTTATCTCGGGATGGTAAACCTGTCGTTACTATTCATGGATAAACGTGCGTGCAGTTGAAGGGACGCCGACCATAGGTAACTGTGCTAGTCACCTCGTTCGTCTTTATTATCTCTCATCATGTCACGTAACATTAAATGCTATTCAACATTCGTTTCATTTTATTTTTTTTAAATACTCTTCAAACGCTTCTCTTTCCCTATCTCTTTGCATTCCTCATCAAGTTTTTCTCTCTCTCTCTTCCGTTTTCGTCTCTTGCTCAAACAAGTTTTTCATTCTTTTAAAAAGAAATCCTAGCTCAAACCTAGCGTTCATCCTAAGCCTGTTGAAGATCTATGACTCAAAGGCGACAGATCTCTGCATATCTCGGGATGGCTCTCCTAATACCTCTCAAGTCAGACCTCTTCTTTGATGTTGTTATCAACTTTCACCCAAAGACAGAAGACTTTCTTGAGTTATGGGAGGAGGTTAAGAATGATATTCTTAACTTCTATGTTGAGGGAAAGCCCCGTTTGCAACATTAGCTCTCTGTCTGTGAACTGTCCCTCTCTTCCTCTTTGGTCACTTGGATCTCTCCTACAGTGGAGGTTCTAGTCTGGAAGACAAGAGTCCACAGGGATTCTTGATGGGTTGACACCGAGCGTGTCCTGCTAGGGTGCTGTTTTTAATTTTTGTAGTCATTTCCTCTTGGGGTGACTTTTTATGTATTTGCTAGGAATGTTTCTCATCTTGTTAAACATAGGAACCTTTTGTAATATCTTTTGATTATAAATGAAAAAGTTTCCTTGTTTTACATTCCAGTGATTTTATTTGTCGTGTTATACATCTGAATCTTTTGTAATATTCTTTTTGATGTTATGACAAAAAGGGGGAGAAGATAAATGATAAATGATTTGATTAAATCTATCAGTTGCTGGGTAAAGCTCCCACACATTCACTAACAAGAACTGCAAGTTCTATATGGTTTAAGTGTTTTGCAGGTATAAAGAACTAAAGAGAATCCTCAAAGCAAACACAAGAAGCAAAACCATGGAAACTGAAGCAAGCTGAGTGCTATCAAGCTTCAGAAATCAGAAGCAAGAAAGAAGAATGAATCAGAAGCACTGATAATAGAATTTGATCCATATTTGTCTATTTGCTTTGACAAAATTCTATTTGCTCTGATATATTATTTGCTCTGATACATATAATGATATGGCTCTGATACATATAATGTGTTCAAACATATATTCTATGTTCTAACTCGTTCATGCTGACTTTTGTCGTTTAGTTTTTGTTCTGTAACATTTCAGGATGTAGAGATGCTCTGATGATGCTCTGGTACATTCAACAATGTTCTGATACAAATCTAGCATGAAGTGATGTTGGTAAAAATTCAAGCTCTGAAGCTATCCGAGGGAAGCAGAAATCAGAAGCTGCGAATGTTCTAAAGATCCAGAAAACTCAAGTTCTGAAGCTGTCCTAAATGGAAGCAGAAATCAGAAGCTGTGAATGTTCAGAAGATCAAAGAAATTCAAGTTCTGAAGCTGTCCTAGATGGAAGCAGAAATCAGAAGCTGTGAATGTTCAGAAGATCAAAGAAATTCAAGTTCTGAAGCTGTCCTAGATGGAAGCAGGAATCAGAAGCTGTGAGTGTTCTAGGGATCTAAGGAAATTATAGTTCTGAAACTGTCCTATGGAAGCAGAAGTCAGAAGCTATGAATTCTCTAAAGACAGAAGCTTATATGATCGTCTCTACCGAAATAATCAGGGAAGTCTTTTATTAAAGTTCTTCGAGTATTTATTTCAGGGGGAGATTATTTATCTCAGGGGGAGATTGTTAATCTCAGGGGGAGACATATTCATATGCTTATGCTATAGCTGTGTAATTTGTCTTTTGCCGTCTGTTCTTTCTGATCGCAAATTCATATCATTTATATATGTTTTTGTCATCATCAAAAAGGGGGAGATTGTTAGAACAAGATTTGTTCTGATCAATTATCTTAGTTTTGATGATAACAATAATATGAATTTTGCTTAAGATTATATGGTACTCTAATCCAATGCAATTTCCTTTTCAGGAAATATATAAAGAGTACGCATAATTCAGCGCTCAGAAGCTTTGTCTCAAAGGGTTCAGCATGCAACATCAGAACATGGTCTGGCAAGACATCAGAAGATGGTCGAAGCAGAATCAGAACATGGGTCTTTGGAAGCATCAGAAGAACAAGAGAACAGAAGCACTGAAGTTCTGATGGTATCACGCTCAGAAGCACTTCAAGGTCAGAAGATCAGAAGATGCTATGCACCAAGCTGTTTGACTCTGATGATATTCAAACGTTGTATTCACAAACATCAGATCAGAAGGAAGTACAAGTGGCAGGCTACGCTGACTGACAAAAGGAACGTTAAAAGCTACTAAAGGCTACGTCAGTAGACACAGCGTGAACAAGGCTCGAGGTAGTTGACAAAAGCGTATAACATTAAATGCGATGCTGTACGGAACACGCAAAGCATTAAATGCATTCAACGGTCATCTTCTCCAACGCCTATAAATATGAAGTTCTGATGAGAAGCAAGGTTAACGATCCTGAACAAAACAACGCTTATTCAACTTGCTGAAACTCTGTTCAAATCTAAACTCAGAATCTTCATCTTCATCAAAGCTCACTACATTGCTGTTGTAATATATTAGTGAGATTAAGCTTAAACGATTAAGAGAAATATCACAGTTTGTGATTATCGCTTTTAAGAAGCATTTGTAATACTCTTAGAATTGATTACATTAAGTTGTAAGGAACTAGAGTGATCGTGTGGATCAGAATACTCTAGAAAGTCTTAGGAGTGAACTAAGCAGTTGTAACTAGAGTGATCGTGTGGATCAGTATACTCTAGAAAAGTCTTAGAGGGTATCTAAGCAGTTGTTCCTGGAGTGATCAGTGTGTGATCAGAAGACTCTGGAAGACTTAGTTGCTGACTAAGCGGAGAACCATTGTAATCCGTGCGATTAGTGGATTAAATCCTCAGTTGAGGTAAATCATCTCTGCGGGGGTGGACTGGAGTAGTTTAGTTAACAACGAACCAGGATAAAAATAACTGTGCAATTTATTTTTATCTGTCAAGTTTTTTAAAGCTACACTTATTCAAACCCCCCTTTTCTAAGTGTTTTTCTATCCTTCAGTTTGGAGTATCAAATATTTGACTCGGAAGTGGGCTTTAATTGGAGAAATTACTCACCTCATTTGTAGCTTTTACGAAGTTAACACAGATTCTTTGTTATTTCTTTCGTAACCCTAAATGGTTTGTGATTTTTCTCGTTTTTTTTTTTGTCATTTATATAGTATACTTGTCATTAAAGAATTTGATAAAATTTATATTTTATGTAATATTTGTTAAAATAAAATGAAAAAAATTATGTCACATTATATATAATGATTATGAGTAGAGTCATTGCATAAATGATTGGACATATAATTTTAAAACTGTAAAAATATTTTTTTCTTTTAATTAGTTAAATTTAATATTAGTTTTTATTATTGATAGAATTAGAGTTTTATTTAACTAATCCTTACAAACAAGCTTGTATGGTGAGAGATAACACTTAATATAAACTATTTGTGAGATCTATCTTTAATCAATGATAATATTTGGGTTTTTTCAATTCACCCCCTCACGACCAACATTATTGAATTGGTGCGTGAATATAAACGGTAGGTAGTATGAATTACTGATATGTTGAACTTGGTTTTATTTAAGAGTGAGGATTACCCCACCCCACCCCCAATTATAAGGATATATATGTTTAGACCATATAATGTCTGATACACATCCCCTCACGCCTAGTCATGCTCAGGATTGAACACTACAAAAAAAGAGCTTAGTAGTGACGTGATTATCACGCCACAAACAGAAAAAATACTTCACAAATCATTATTTGTGACGTGGTCATTTACTTCGCAGGAGGCAAGGTGACAACTTTTAGTGACGTGATTTTCACTTCACTAATTAGTGAAGTGAAAATCACGTCGCAACATTTGGACCAGAGTTTAATGCTTTTTCATTCAGAGCAAGCGCAACAGTAATGAGTCAGTAAAAACATCTTTATTAGTGACGTGATTTCCATGTCACTACCTAGTGGCATGCAAATCACGTCGCTAAATTTGCCTAGAGAGTTGTAAAAGCGCATTTATATTTGTGAAGTTGCGACGTGATTTACATGTCACTACTTAGTGACATGGAAATCACGTCACTAATATTTTTTTTTTCAAAAACCAAATATTATATATATATATATATATATATAATCAAATTAATAAACTAAATATATTAAAATTAATTAATAAAATTTATAAATTAATTCAATAAACTAAATATAAATCTAATATTAAAATTAAGAAACTAAAATTATAAATCTAATATTACTAAATAATGTAATTATAATTTAATTAATAGTTTACACAAATTCAAAATCAAAAGTTATAACAACAAAATAAAAACTAAACTAAATCAACAATCAATCCGGGTCGGGAAACTCATCCTCATTTAGATTTTCCTGATCAGTCGGCGCAGAACCCCCCATATTTTGGTTTCCACCAAAGGATTGCATAAATTGTCGCATTTGTGCCTCCATATCCGATTGTCTTTTCGCCATTACCTCCATTTCCCGCTGATGCTCATTCCGCATTGCCATCATTTGGGCCTCCATTGAGCTTTCAATGCCGCTTCACAATCCGCCGCCCACGCCTCACCTCATTTACCGCCAATTGTCTTACGGTTTCTCTCTGTTCATCTGTTAAAATTACAGGACGTGAACCTCCTTCCCCATCGAGAACTCTTTGATATAGAGTTCTATCATCAGGTCTCAAGGTGCTTGCCAAATTTCCACCACCAAAAAAACACCCGTTAGGCCCCATTGCCGCCAATGACTTTACTCCAAAGATAAAAATCCACATCCGGATGAAGCGGCTCTCTCGGTCTTGGAGTATACTGAGGATTAACAGTCAGAAATTGTACAAGCAATGCCTGATAATCATCCTACACATACAAAAAAAAAGTTAAATATAATTTAGTTGCCACATGAATTTCACGTCACAAATTTAGTTGCCACATGATTTTCACGCCACAACATGTCACATGCCACATGAAAATTATAACACATACATTCTACCTGTCGGAATTAATTAATAAATCAGAATATTAATATCGATTTAATTCATACATTATAACACATACATTCTACTTGTCGAAATTAATTAATAAATCAGAATAATAATTCCGATTTAATTCATACATTATAACACATACATTCTAACTTTTATCACCAATTTAATTCATATATATCAACACTTTATCGGCACTTTACAATCACCACCAAATACATCACAATTCATCGCTTACAGAAACACCGATAGCTTAAAAAAATAATACCGATAGGTTAACTAAATATAATACCCAACTTAACCAAATAATACCGATAGCTTAACCAAATATAACACGGATAGCTTAACCAAATATAATATCCAACTTAACCAAATAATACCGATAGCTTAACCAAATATAATACGGATAGCTTAACCAAATATAATACCCAACTTAACCAAATAATACCGATAGCTTAACCAAATATAATACGGATAGCTTAACCAAATATAATACCCAACTTAACCAAATAATATCGATAGCTTAACCAAATATAATACGGATAGCTTAACCAAATATAATACCCAACTTAACCAAATAATACCGATAGCTTAACCAAATATAATACGGATAGCTTAACCAAATATAATACTCAACTTAACCAAATAATACCGATAGCTTAACCAAATATAATACCGATAACTTAACCAAATATAATACCCAACTTAACCAAATAATACCGATAGCTTAACCAAATATAATACGGATAGCTTAACCAAATAATACAGATAGCTTAAAAAATAATACCGATAGCTTAAATAACTTACCATAGCTTTTTGTGTACGATTGTCAACAAAAGCTCCTGTTTTCTTTTTCCGAGTCCTTGCAACCAGCTCGGTCATAAGTGGTGGTCTATTTAATTCCTTAGTCTAAATAACAAAATAAACTATAATTAATAATATCAATTATTAATTGAAATTATAACTTTAAGAAATGGTAATAATTATTACCATGCGACGAACATGCTCAGCAGTGCTTATACTTCCAACAGCATTAAGGCAACCACCCTTTTCAGATGCTCTCATCTTCTTTGCATTTTCAGATTTGGCCGCAAACTCATCACTCTCCCAATATTTAAGAAGTTCCCGAAAGATTTCTTCTCCTATCCAACTAGGACGGATGCCATGAAGTTCCCAACGCTTTCTAACACGTCGTAGCATGTCAGAAAGTCGTCTTGCAATTCTGCCATAATAATTTTTTTTAATCTGTCTCTCTTTCATTAGTTCCCACACACATTTTTCTTGCAATAAAAGTAGATAAAATAAAAGTTAGATAACTGTAGTGAAAAAGTTATTTAAATAACAATAACTTAAACAATAAATTAAGTATACCTGAAAATGCGTAAACCAATGTTCTCTATCATCGCCCTTAACATCTTTAAAAGTCTTTATAAGTTTTTTATAATTCTGCTGAATTATATAACTTATAACTTTGGCAGCAGTCCGACTCGGCGTGAATCTAAACAACATTAATTGAATTAACATTAATTATAAAGTTATAAAAAATGGAAACGTATACTTAAATAAAAATTGATAAATAAGAAACTTACGAGCTTCCTTCGGGCCTAATAAAAAATCTCCCGTCAATGATATGAATCTGACTCGGATCATCATCCCCTCGAAGATCGCTCCCATCCAACTGATCATCCGCAGTCTCATCCTCCGCAGTCTCATCCTCCGCCTGATCATCATCCTGTGGGGGCACATGTGGGGGATGTGTGGTGGGACCAGTATGTGTGGGAGGTGGAAAACTGGATCCTCCAGTCTGTTGGAAAGATGAGGGACTAGTCTGTGTGGGAGGTGAAAAACTAGATCCTCCAGTCTGCTGGAAAGATGAGGGACTAGTCTGTGTGGGAGGTGGAAAACCAAATCCTCCGGTCTGCCAGAAGGATGGGGGCACATGTGTCTGCTGGAAGGATGGGGGCATCTGTGTCTGCTGGAAGGGATGGGGGCACATGTGTCTGCTGGAAGGATGGGGGCATCTGTGTCTGCTGGAAGGATGGGTAACCAGGTGGTGGTGGGGTAATAAAAGACGGACTGTCATATGGATACTGAGAGGAGAGTAGTGGCAGAAAACCCTGAGTAATGGCCATGGACATACGATTAACCTGACTCTGCGGGGGAGGACACGTGGCCAACTGAGGTGACTGACATACTACTACTCGTGGGCGTTGGTGCTTCTTCTTACCACTATCAGCTACACCCTTACCTTTATCAGGTCGGGGTGGAATTTTACCTATTTATAGAGATTACACAATTAATATAAATATATTCAACAAATGGTTCACTAAGTAAAATTATAAAAATATAATCTCAACAACTGGTTGTCATTAACACATTCAATACATAGTTCATTAAGTGAAATTATAAAAATACATATATTCATTATTCTAAATCTTCGTGCTCGTCATCCACATCATTCTCATCATTTGATGTGATATTGTCCTCAGATGCAATATCTTCATGCTCTTCATCCAATATAGATGAATTAACCAGATGCCCCTCAACCATTGTATCAGACAAACTTGTAGTTTCTTCATCTGCAACCACATCATTAATTTGTTCCACTTCATCAACTTGGAAAGCAAGATCTTCCTCCACTAGATCGTCAGATTCAATATGACCCATTGGTTTTGTTTTTATGACAACACACCACCCTCGTTTACGTGGCACAAATGAAGGATAAGGAACATAGTAAACTTGCCTAACAATATGTGACATTATGAAAGGGTCATACTCTTTGTACCTCCGGTCCATTTGAATCTCAACAGTACCATATATCCTATATATTTTTGTGCCTCTAGTTGGATCATACCATTCATAATAAAACAAGACAACTTTATTTTCCGAGTCCAAGTAAGTGTACACCAACTCGTAGATATGTTTGACAAAACCATAGAAGTCATCTTCACCACCATCTGTAACTCCTTTCACAAAAACACCACTGTTTATGGTCTTTTTCCCTTCAGTCCATGTATGAGTGTGAAATTTGTATCCATTCATGAAGTATGTGTGCCATTCATTTGCGCTTTGAATAAGGCCTTGAGACAAGTTTCTCAAATGGAGTATTTCGGGAGTCAGTGCAACAATGCTATACATTCTCTCCTTAAACCATGCTGGAAATTGAGCATGGATGACACCAGATGTTGATTTTACACCGGTAGTATGAAAATAGGTGTTGTTGAATTTCCTAAAAAGAAACACATTATAAGTTTCAGAGTAATGAGTTTTATGATTGTAAAGAAAATTAAAAGTTAGGGGTATGTATACTTACTCAAGAAATGGTTTAACTTTAACGCAGTTGATCAAGACATGAACATGGACAAATTGCATTTCTTGTTGGGTCAACCAATGCACACCCTTTTTTCCAGATGGACGGCCTGGAAGCCCGAAGACCGATAAAGTGAATTGACTCCTTTCACTAACATTGACAGGATTTCGAATGATTCTTGGAGTTAACATCAAATGCTTGAAATAGTGACTGCAAAAATGTGATGTTTCTCGATGCAAGTAATGTGCACATATCGATCCTTCAACTCTAGCCTTATTTTTCACTGATCGTTTTGAATCACCCATGAACCTTTCAAACGGATACATCCACCTATATTGAACAGGTCCTCCAAGATAAGCTTCATAGGCGAGATGCACAGGTAAATATTCCATGGAGTCAAAAAAACCAGGCGGAAATACTTGTTCCAACTTGCATAGAATGACTGGAATATTTTGATCCAACTTAATGACGTCATCTACTTTTAAAGCTGAAGCACAAATATCTCTGAAAAATTGACTAATTTCAGTCAGTGGATTAAGCACATGTTTAGGTAGAGAACCAAACACAATTGGTAGCAATTGTTCCATAAAAACATGGCAATCATGACTTTCCATACCATGCAACTTCCCAGTGTTGGCGTCAGCACACCTTGCTAAATTTGAAGAATAGCCGTCAGGCATTCTCAATTCTTTTAACCATCGACAAACCGCTTTACCTTCTTGGTGTAGCAACCTGCCCTGAAAATTAAGATTTTAGAGTCGCCACCTATTCTGAAGGGCGAATAGGAAACCCTACGCAGTTAAGAGATCGGGGTAAGTTATTATAATCAGGTCGAGGGAAGGTGTTAGGCACCCTCAACCCTTTCCTATGGCTTTGAATCTAAGGTAACAGTTTATGGCTAAAAGTTAAGGTTAATAGCTAAAGAAGTGAAAAGGGCAAAATTGAGATTTTAAGGGAATTGAGATTTTAGGTTGGGGGACTCGCCTTGGTTATCCAAGTGCCTACGTATCTCCTTATGGAGAATCAGAGTCAACGTAGTTCGGGCACAAGGTTGTACGCCTTAGAATTTTGTGGTTTGAAATTGATTAAAGGCTTTTTGAGTGGCCTATCGTAGTTTTGGAAGTTGTAATTTGAAAGGCATTTTGAATTGCCTGATTGAAAAGGATGAAAATCCGTAGTATCGTGGTTTAGTGTGTTTTAGATGTTTGGGCGTACAACCCTGATTTAATATGTCACCGTTAGTTGCGATGATCAATAGGTTTGATCATTATAGTTAACGGATTAATGGGGTATTGCTGGTTACTCTGACCGATAGATTCGATCGTCGCGGGCAGCAAATTGAATGTATTTTAATAAATTTTATGTTTTATTCTTTTATCCCTCGTCTAATGCGACTAATAACTTTAGTCGGGTCGAGGAGAGAATTATTCAGGAATTAATTAAATTAATATTTTTGCCAAACAGGCAATGGGATCGGGCAAACCCTAAGGCATATAACCCTTATAGGGCTTTTTGTAATTATTAATTAAAATTAATTAAACAAATTACTCGGAATAGTCGAATAATCGGATTATAATCGGGAAAATAATAATTATAACCCTAATCCTAATTTAATTATATTATTAATCCTAAATTAAATTTATAAAAGGGATCCTAGAATTAAAATAGCATATGCACCATAAAACAAATTTATAACAATAAAAAGAATTAAAAAAACCTGGACAGTAATCCTGTGTGGCAGCCTTTGGGTATTCATGGTGTGCCTTATGATTCTAACGCGTTAGATCTGAATCATAGGAGATCTTGTGGCGAATGAACGAGGGTGTATGATGAACCTGATGAACCTGCATGCATAGAATCTGCATATAGAAAATAATTGGAAAAAATGCAGGGGCCAAGGATAGAACCCTAGACCCCTCAAACTACACCACTCAACCAAACGTTACTCCTAGTTTAGCAAACACCGTCGCCAGCATTTGTTGATCGGAATTGGCGCTGTTATGAACTGTCCACCTCCCACCAGTGCAGCCACGTGAAACTCAAAATAGAAAGCAGTTTTTTTCCTTTTTTTTCGGTCCCCCCTCCTCCTTTCATAGAAAACATCTTTTTTTATATTGGTCAAATTAGGTCTTACTACTCCTAATGGGCCTATTGCCCAATTAATTTAATAATTATAAAAAACTATAAAATCCTAATCAAACTAATATTAATTAATAAAAGCTTCTACCATAAAAATAATAATAAAACTATACTAAAGATAATACTAATCTAATAAAACTATAATTATTAAAACATCCTAAACCTAAAAAAATTTGTGAGAGCTATAAAAATAATTTTTTTAACAATGAGTACATAATGCTAAGATTTAAAATAGTAATTAGAGCCTAATAAAAAAATTATAATAACTATAATAATAATAATAATAATATATTCCTAATGTTATATGATTAATAAAACCTAATTAAAATAATAAACATAATCAATCCTAATACTAATCCTATTAATATTAACAATAATAAAATTAATAATGTTAGATGCTAATAGTTAATTATGATAAAATAATAATAATCGAAACAAATATTAATAAAACCCCAAAATACCCCCACAAAAGATAAAACCCATGTAATAACTGGGCCCAACGTTTGGATCCTAATCATCTGTTAATTATGCCCTTGTTTTAACTCAACCTGATTTATAAGAGAGCGGGTTTGACAATAGAAATGTCAAACCCCATGACTCTTAATTTTGAACCTTGATGGATTAACAAGCGTAGATTTGATCGGGAAAATTTTGGGGTATGATAGCTGCCCCTGTTCAATCTTCTTAAACCTGAAGAGTTAGATAGGCACGTCTGCCTATCGCGATCTAAAGGTAGAAGATGATTGGACACTGAGATGCCCTGAAATTTGCATTTGTTCAGGAAAGAGTTCTATGGGGGATGGGCTTAAAGATGCCACCCAAGGTAAACACCATTTTTCAGAATGTGTAGCTAATGCTTTTCGGGAGGGACTGGGTGCTTTGATTGTAGCATAGCCTAAAAAGGCAACCTGAATTTTATGCAATGTTATGATGCATGTGATGCATGATGCAGCGGGCTTCTCAAAATAAATGAGAGCCATATATGTATATGCACTATGTATGAATGAAGTATGTTAGTTGAATGATGCATGATTACCAGTTGAAGTATGTTAGTAGCTTTGAAAAAAGAAAAGAAACCTTTGTTTGTTGTTGGTGACGTCTTGGAGAATATCACTGCCGAGGGACTCACGTGATAAACCCAATTGAGGAAACCTTTTGTAAAACCTTGTGCTCGAGCGTGAGAGAAAAGAACCGTCCTGCTAAAGCCTGAGTCTTACATAGCGAGGACTTGTAAGAGGGATCACTTGTTATGATTCTAACAAGCTCACCTGCACCAATAGGATCATTTGCAAGGGTTATCGCAAATTCACCTGCACCAATAGGATCATTTGCGAGGGTTATCGCAAACTCACCTGCACCATTTGCCCTGGTTCGGACAAATTTCACCTACACCATTTGGATCATTTGCCCTGGTTCGGACAAATTTCACCTACACCATTTGGATCATTTGCCCTGGTTCGGACAAATTTCACCTACACCATTTGGATCATTTGCCCTGGTTTGGACAAATTTCACCTGCACCAAAGGAATTACCTGCCACGGTTCTGACAAGCGTACCTGCATAAGAGTAATCATTTGCTATAGTTCTAGCAAACTTACCTGCATGAAAAAGATTCACCTGTTTGGAGACTCACGACTCGAGGGTCGGAGAAAATAGCATGTCAAATATTCACGACTCGAGGGTCGGAAAACAAACCTATCACAACACGAGGGTTGGAAATTTACGACTCGAGGGTCGGAAAATATACCTATCACAACACGAGGGTTGGAAACTGGACTTTTGTAGTATGTGAATGCACTAGATGATATGCATATGCTAATGCGTATGTATGTATGCTGACGCTGATGTTAATCCCAAGATTGAACCCGTTGAACTTGTTTACTCCATGCTTGCACCTATACCATGACTATGCTTATGCTGGCTTTGTAATGTTTATGTATGTGGATAATGCTTATGCTTCTGTATATGTTTATTGATGTAACGAATGGAAACGAAGTAATGTCTTCTATAAGACTACCTGAAAAGGTTTCTGGAGTGGATATGAAAATTTGTCTTAAAGAAGACTACCCGAAGAGGTTCTTAGAAAGGATAAAATTTGTATTGAAGAAGACTACCTGAAAAGGTTTATTTTTTTTTAGAAAAGGATAAGGAATGTCTTAAAGAAGACTACCTGGAAAGGCTGAAAGATGTTTTAAAAAAGACTACCTAAAAAGGTTCTTAGAAAGCGAATGTCTTAAAGAAGACTACCTAAAAGGTTCTTGGAAATGGCGATGATTGTCTTAGAGCAGACTACCTAGAAAGGTTCTTAGAAAAAGAATGTCTTACAGAAGACTACCTGAAGAGGTTCCTAGAAAGGATAATGATTGTCTTAAAGAAGACCACCTAAAAAGATTCTTGGAAAAAGAATATCTTAAAGAAGACTACCTAAAAAGGTGTGGTGTGATGTATCAACCAATGTATGCAATGCATGATTCATATGTATTTGCATGATGCTTCGATGATAGGTTGTTGATAACCAAAGCGTACATAGCTCGCTGAAGATGATAGGTTGTTGATAACCAAAGCGTATATAGCTCGCTGAAGTTGCAGGTTTGTTTGATAAGGTGGGGTGTGATGCTAGCGCGATTCCCTGATACCTGTTTTTAAAGATCGTAGTTTAGGAGAAAGATTTGTTCGATGTTGTAAAGCGTGAGAACGCCTTTTCCTTATGCTGTGCGCCTTTCCCTAGTTTGGGCTTTTGAATTATTCCACGCCTTTAACCTTTTGAGGTTCTCCATGTCTTTCACCTTTTGCAATTCGCACCTTTAACCTTTTCAAGGTTCTCCACACCTTTAACCTTTGTAGTTCTCCACACCTTATGGATTTGATATCCCATGCCCCAATGTTTAGTGGAAAAAAAAAGGTGCCTATGATCTCCACGTCAAGAAGGTAGTGCCCTGAGAAATAATCTTGTCATATGCTTCGACGTTTAGATTGAAGGGTATGCCCCTGATCTCCAGGATATGGAGGGTTATCCATGGTGTTCTATCCTTTGAATTTATCCTATGTTTGACATGCCCCTGATTGAGATTGCTTCGAGATGTGACCCGAATTGATTGAACCTTAGGATGAATGCCCCTAGTCAATAGGATGTTTGATTGCATGCCCCGGCGATCCTTGAATTTTTGCCCCTGTTTAGGAGAACCCCTAGATGTGGTTCCCCCCATTCCAGAGTCTTTATTAGAAAAAGATCACCTTTGATTAACCCATTTCGAGATCTCCTCGATGCTAAGTGTATACTCGCAGATGACGTTGTACCATCTGAGAAGTAACTCCAATGCAATGTGTATGCAAGTTTTGAAATCGAAGTCCGTTATGAATTAGGACTAGATGATTAGAAATGAATGTTTGAAGAAGCGTAGTGATTAGAAATAGTTTTAATAAACTTGGGAGTCAGGATAACAAAATCCTGCTTAATATGCTTTCATAGTTAACCTTGCCTCAATTAGGATTTTTGAATGTTGTAACTTGGCCTGGTTCACGGTTTTAAGAAACAATGGATATAAGGCTCAAAATTTATTTAACCATCCCCTTTCTCCTTGATGTTCTCCAAATCCTAAGAATTCGCCTAATCCAATGAATGTGCTTTGTATGTAAGAGAATTGCTCCAGTTTCGATGTTGAGCAGAAGCCTTAGTAGAGATCCTAGCATTGATGAAAAAAGTTGTAAAGATCTAAGCATAGATGAGAAGCTTCGATGATTTAGCAGTCACAAGACTATCCTTTGTATTTCGCCTTCGTTTCTCCCTTGTTTTTGCATGAACCAATTCCTTTGAATTTGATCCATCGGGATGCCCTAAATTTTGTCTAAGTCATTTTTGCTTTCTTTTGTGAAATTTTCCGTTTTGACTTAGCGGGCGCTTTTCTCCTTTTTCTTTTGAATGCTCCTTTTGAGATTTGATCCTTGAATTTTGAATATTGTGACTGCCATGTTGACCTTGATTTGTAAGCTTCGCCTTTGATACTTCCTCGATCTTGAATGATGTAATGAGGAAGAAGGTGTTGTGAATGTTATCTCCATTGCTTCCTCAATCTTGGATGAATGCGAGGAAGAAGATATGCTTGAACCTTTGCTTAGCTGGATCATTGCACTCGAACCTTTGCTTCATTGACTGATTCTCTTTACAACCAAAACACGCCATTGAATTAATTGAAATCTACCCCGCCCCTGGTTGAAATCAAGGTTTATTTGAAAAAGTAAAAACAAACTCCAACTCCTGGCTCGAGGGGGTGACGAGGGATTAACATCCTTATATCTCCACTATTTAGGAATTGAAACAATGCCTGTACATCGTCGGTTCGGTCTTACCTTGAAAGCATATGTTTAGCTGGACTTAGTTATTTGTATTCGTCATTCTCCCTTAAGTTTGTTAGTACTCCTAAATTTGAAATTGAAAATGGAATAGAAGTGTGCGAGTGGAAAGTCGTAGTGGTGAGCGAATGAATTGATTTCAAAACCTGCATGGTCATCTCATTAGAATTGCTAATCCGAAGGTACAACTTTTATCCTTGAGTAACACTTAGCGATCGTAGGGGTCGAAGTTCTGAGCATGATAAACACCTATTGATCCTAGAGTCGATCTCCTTTGTAGATTCATTGACCTTGTTTTACTCCTTAGTTGATGAACTTGTAGAAGTGAAGGGTAACCTCGAATTCTCCTTGGACATGTCAAACCTGTTGGGAATATCGTTAGCGGTGAGTTTTCGTCGTATCGGAACTTCATGATTTTCCTTTGACCGAACCTCTTTTGCTTTTTCTAAGGACAGTATCACCGTTCGTAATCTTTGGAGTTCGTAGATTAATGAAGAAACCTGTGACCCCTTTGCCCCTTGGTGGGGAGTTCACATATGTCGCCTCCCCTCCATCGTAGTTATGCCTCTTTGTTCAGGATATTGCCCCAGTTGGGCAAACCCTTGCCCCTTAAGTTATCATAGAGCGTCCTTGTAAAATTGATGTGTTCTAAGATGGACCCCTTGATGACTAGATACATCTTGAGTGTATCTATGGGGAACTTCTTTGTTGAACTAATCCTTGCTCGACGATAACTTTTGTTATATTTATAATCCTGTCACGACAAGGCATGGACATGTAGTCGGCATGGCGAAAGACATCCCTTTTTTCCTCCTTGTAAGACCACGTTTATATTTTATTCTCCTTTCTCCATAGATTGTGACCCTTTTGTTTTTCTTCGGGAGTTTCGGGAAACCGGCTAGCATGGTAAGTGTGGGTGCGGGCGAGGATGCAAATGTAAATGTATGAATGCATGAAAATGCAAATGCATGCATATGCGAGAGACTCCTTGTATTGTAGCTCCTTGTATGCAATGCAGACGTGTGACATATGATCCTAGGGATAGCCTTAGAGGCGACATTAGACCCTCGTGAAATATATGTCAGCTTGATGTTATGACACACCAATGGAAATCCCTTAGATTAGGGAGTATGCAGAAGGTAGCGCCTGGTGACCGTTCAAGACAGTCACCAAGTCTCATGGCCATCGAGAGGCTAATCAACGTGTACCAATGAAGTTGTCCTTGGTGGGAAGGTTCTCTATGCGGAACACAACCTATATAAGGACGATATCGGATGAAGTGAAATCTCTACAGGCTAGGGATGAAAGATGTATAGATGGAAATCCAAACCCTACAAGTTAGAGGGTGGTGGAAACAAGCATGGAGTGACCGTTCAGGACAGTCACTAGATCTCATAGCCATCGAGAGGCCAATCGAACGCATGCTAATGAAGTTGTCCTTCGGGGAAGGACGCGTCGTTGTGAAAACACGTGGATGTAAAAGAAAATCCCTATAGGCTAGGGAGTACGTATGAGTAAGCACGGGGTGACCGTTCAAGACAGTCACTAAATCGCATGGCCATCGAGAGGCCAATTGATGTGCGTAAACGAAGATGTCCTTCGTGGGAAGGACACGTAGTTGTAAGAATACTAGGATATTTAAGGAAAGTCCCTACAGGCTAGGGAGTGCGTAGATACAGGCGCGGAGTGACCGTTCATGACAGTCACTAAGTCTCATGGCCATCGAGAGGCCAATCAACGTGCATAAAGGTAGATGTCCTTCGTGGGAAGGACATGGACTTGGAAATAGAGTCCTTGCAGGCCAGGGAACGCGTAGGAATACCTGCAAAATTAAAACGCAATACATCCGCAGTATATAAATTGCACACCTATAATAAGCACGTAGGCACATAAGCCCTAGGTTCATAGGTTCGACGTAACGGCTTAGGGTGCCTACCCTTCCCATTGGTGTGTTCTAGAAGGTCTCATGGGGTCGTTCGTAGCCGCCGAGACTTTTTGTCTCTTTGGATTTTAGAACAACTCGTTTTATCCATGAGGTTCGAGTTTTAGGGGTAGGTTCCCAGAGAGATCAGCCAAATACCAAGTCCAGCCCTCAACAAGGTCAAGCCTCGTATCAGACCTTTCCGGATATTCAACCCACTCTGAGTGGAATTATAATAAGACTCGTAGGCGATGTAATTCCCCTCTGGTCTTAAATATAATTCCCACGCTTAGGTTTAACGACAATTTATATACAACCCAAAAATGCAATAAAAATAACAAATATTCAAATAATCAAATATTTAATTAAAATTGCTATAAACAAATTAAATTGTAAATAAATAAATAAATAAAATTAAACAATTTAAATATTTATATATAAACCATAAACCCTGGAAATTGCAAATAAATATATAAATAAAAATTTAAAAATTTAAATATAAAAGGAAAGAAACAAAACCTAAACCCTAATTCATAACCCTAATCTTGGCAAATTAGCCAAACCCTGATAATTAGCCAAACCCTAAATGATTAACCAAAACCTAAACCCTGCCAAACCTATAGGAGCATAATAATTCACCATTTTTAGTTATTCCCCAGCAGAGTCGCCAGCTGTAGCAACCTGCCCTGAAAATTAAGATTTTAGAGTCGCCACCTATTCTGAAGGGCGAATAGGAAACCCTACGCAGTTAAGAGATCGGGGTAAGTTATTATAATCAGGTCGAGGGAAGGTGTTAGGCACCCTCAACCCTTTCCTATGGCTTTGAATCTAAGGTAACAGTTTATGGCTAAAAGTTAAGGTTAATAGCTAAAGAAGTGAAAAGGGCAAAATTGAGATTTTAAGGGAATTGAGATTTTAGGTTGGGGGACTCGCCTTGGTTATCCAAGTGCCTACGTATCTCCTTATGGAGAATCAGAGTCAACGTAGTTCGGGCACAAGGTTGTACGCCTTAGAATTTTGTGGTTTGAAATTGTTTAAAGGCTTTTTGAGTGGCCTATCGTAGTTTTGGAAGTTGTAATTTGAAAGGCATTTTGAATTGCCTGATTGAAAAGGATGAAAATCCGTAGTATCGTGGTTTAGTGTGTTTTAGATGTTTGGGTGTACAACCCTGATTTAATATGTCACCGTTAGTTGCGATGATCAATAGGTTTGATCATTATAGTTAACGGATTAATGGGGTATTGCTGGTTACTCTGACCGATAGATTCGATCGTCGCGGGCAGCAAATTGAATGTATTTTAATAAATTTTATGTTTTATTCTTTTATCCCTCGTCTAATGCGACTAATAGCTTTAGTCGGGTCGAGGAGAGAATTATTCAAGAATTAATTAAATTAATATTTTTGCCAAACGGGCAATGGGATCGGGCAAACCCTAAGGCATATAACCCTTATAAGGCTTTTTGTGATTATTAATTAAAATTAATTAAACAAATTACTCGGAATAGTCGAATAATCGGATTATAATCGGGAAAATAATAATTATAACCCTAATCCTAATTTAATTATATTATTAATCCTAAATTAAATTTATAAAAGGGATCCTAGAATTAAAATAGCAAATGCACAATAAAACAAATTTATAACAATAAAAAGAATTAAAAAAACCTGGACAGTAATCCTGTGTGGCAGCCTTTGGGTATTCATGGTGTGCCTTATGATTCTAACGCGTTAGATCTGAATCATAGGAGATCTTGTGGCGAATGAACGAGGGTGTATGATGAACCTGCATGCATAGATTCTGCATATAGAAAATAATTGGAAAAAATGTAGGGGCCAGGGATAGAACCCTAGACCCCTCGTTACCACACTCAAACTACACCACTCAACCAAACATTACTCCTTGTTTAGTAAACACCGTCGCCAGCATTTGTTGATCGAAATTGGCGCTGTTATGAACTGTCCACCTCCCACCAGTGCAGCCACCTGAAACTCAAAATAAAAAGCAGTTTTTTTTTCCTTTTTTTTCGGTCCCCCCTCCTCCTTTCATAGAAAACATATTTTTTTATATTGGTCAAATTAGGTCTTACTACTCCTAATGGGCCTATTGCCCAATTAATTTAATAATTATAAAAAACTATAAAGTCCTAATCAAACTAATATTAATTAATAAAAACTTCTACCATAAAAATAATAATAAAACTATACTAAAGATAATACTAATCTAATAAAACTATAATTATTAAAACATCCTAAACCTAAAAAAATTTGTGAGAGCTATAATAATAATTTTTTTAACAATGAGTACATAATGCTAAGATTTAAAATAGTAATTAGAGCCTAATAAAAAAATTATAATAACTATAATAATAATAATAATAATAATAATAATAATAATAATAATAATAATAATAATAATAATAATAATAATAATAATGTATTCCTAATGTTATATGATTAATAAAACCTAATTAAAATAATAAACATAATCAATCCTAATACTAATCCTATTAATATTAACAATAATAAAATTAATAATGTTAGATGCTAATAGTTAGTTATGATAAAATAATAATAATCGAAACAAATATTAATAAAATCCCAAAATACCTCCACAAAAGATAAAACCCTTGTAATAACTGGGCCCAACGTTTGGATCCTAATCATCTGTTAATTATGCCCTTGTTTTAACTCAACCTGATTTATAAGAGAGCGGGTTTGACAATAGAAATGTCAAACCCCGTGACTCTTAATTTTGAACCTTGATGGATTAACGGGCGTAGATTTGATCGGGCAAATTTTGGGGTATGACACTTGGGAGGTCAGACTGAAACAAGCCTTCGGTTTCAATAATTTCCCATTTGGTTGAGGCTTCAACTCCAACTCTTTTCGATTGCACCATTTTTCCATGTCATGTCTAGCCTTCTCATTATCTTTCGTCTTGTCTTTAACATCCATCACGGTGTTAAATACATTATCAAAAAAATTCTTCTCAATATGTATAACATCTAGATTATGGCGCAACAAATTATCTTTCCAATATGGAAGATCCCAAAATATACTTCTCTTTGTTCAATTGTAATCGACCCCATATCCTTCAATTCTACATGCCTTTCCAGTATCTGTAATTTTTGGTAGCCCACAAACTTTGTCCCATACAGCACCTGGTGACAATTGGGGCGAAGGCATATCTGTTACCTGTTTGTCTTTTATGAAATTTGTCTTGTTCTTTCTATACGGATGATTTTTTGGTAGAAATCTGCGGTGACAGTCAAACCACGAGCTTTTCCCCCCTTTATCCAACGTAAACGCCTTCGTCTCTTTCATACAATGCGGGCAACCCATTCTGCCATGTGTACCCCAACCAGACAACATGCCATATGCTGGAAAGTCATTGATGGTCCACATCAAGGCAGCTCGCATAGTAAAATTTTGTTTACGTGATATATCATAAGTCCATTCTCCACCAATCCACAACCTCTTCAAATCATCAATTAAAGGTTGTAAATACACATCAATTCCGGCTTTTGGACTCGAAGGTCCTGGAATGACGCACGTCAAAAACATATATGGTTTTGTCATGCACATCTCGGGAGGGAGGTTGTAAGGGGTTACAATAACTGGCCAACAAGAATACGCACTTCCCGACGCTTGAACATAAGGAGCAAAACCATCAGAGCATAATCCAAGCCTGACATTTCTAGGTTATGCGGCAAAATCAGGATGTATTCGATCAAAGTGTTTCCATGCCTCGCCATCAGATGGATGCCGCATAGTGCTTGGACTTGTTTTGTTTGTATGATGCCATGTCATCTGACTTGCACTGTGCATTGAAGCAAACATTCTTTTTAACCTTGGAATTATCGGAAGATAAAACTTGGACTTTTCTGCTACACGGTCTTGATTAGTGTTAATGGCTCTACTGCGAACTTTATATCTTGGACTCATACAAAATTTGCATTCCTCCAACAATCCATCTTGAGTACCAAACTCATTGTCATAAAACAACATACAACCATTAATGCAACAATCAATCTTTCTTACTCTTAAGCCCAACTTCGACACCAACTTCTTTGCTTCATAAAATGTTGTAGGTAAGTTGTCTTTCATTGCAGTTGAGTCCAGCATCATTTTTACAAAGAATTCCAAACACTGATCAGGAACATTCCAATTTGACTTGGCGGCCAATAATCTCACACACATTGATAACTTGGAGTCAGACGTACCGTCAAACAACGGCGTATTCATCTCATTCAACAACTGATAAAATCTCTGCGCTTCTTCGTTTGGCATCTCTTCCCCATCACAATCTTCAGGTTGATCATAGGTCACGTTCACACCAAAAGCATCCTCAACCATGTCACCGATCTGATTAAAGTTTTCCTCATATTCAATAGGCGGTCTTTCCTCATATTCCATTGACGGACGACTACTTGAAGCATGCGTACTGCTAGTCTCTGGTACGTTACTCGGCAATTTTTCACCATTAAACGTCCAAACCCAATAATTTTCCATGAAACCCCTTCTATACAAATGCCTGACCACTTCATCTGGGTCACTAATTATAGGTCTACATTCACATTTAAGACAGGGACACCTAACTCCTCCTTCGCTTCGACAACATTCTTGAGCAAACGCCCACGTGATAAACCCGTTAACTCCTTCTATAAAATTGGGTTTAAGTGTACGTCTTCCTGGTTCCACTCTATCGTACATCCAACTACGATAATACAAATAATATTCCATACTGCACATATATCCAATCATTCTCTTTTTAGTAACAATAATTAAACATTTACTTATATCAACTATAAGTAAATGATTTTCTACAATAAAAGTACATAAACAACATATACATTCTACCAATATATACATTCTATAACATTCTAACAATATTATATACATTCTAACATTCTAACAATATATACATTCTAACAATAATACATATTATATATAATATTTTCGTTTTTATAAAATCTATAATTATAACATTCTAAAAATTATACATACTATAAATAATATTACATTCTAAAAATTATTATATAATCACATAAAAATTAACATTCAATAAATAATATACATTCTAAAAATTAATCTATATATATATATATATATATATATATATATATATATATATATATATATATATATATATATATATATATATATATATATATATAATATGCATTCTAATTATTATAACATTCTAATAATTAACATTCTAAAAATTATATATCAAATTAACCTATAATCACATCAAAAAATAAATAATACATACTATAAATAATACAAACTATAACATATATATATATATATATATATATATATATATATATATATATATATATATATATATATATATATATATATATATATATATATATATATATATATATATATATATATATATATATATATATATATATATATATATATATATATATATATATATATATATCTACAATATAAGAAAGTTTTATGTTCTGGAAAGGACCAAACTGCCCCTTTGCATAGATAGTGAGCCACGTGGCTGGCTTCTTTGCAATCCTTTGCTACCTACTTTTTCTATGCTACAGGTTACGAGTTGCACCAGCCACCAAGTCATTTCTCTACCTTTTTTCAAATTTTCTTTCTTTGTTCTCCCTCTTCTGTCTTCTACATCTTCTTCCTCTTCTTCTTCTAATCTCCTTCTTCGTTCTTTCTTTTTTTCTTCTGCCTTCTACTACATCGCTTTATGATTTCAAAAAAAAAATCTAGATTTGCTATTAACAATATTGCTAATGAAACCCTAGCCGAAGGCAAAAAAAATAGATTGAAGAAGTCTTCTTACGGATGTCGGGTTGCTCTCGTCGTATTTGGGACCGGCATCCACCGTTTGGGGTCTAAATAATCTACATCTGCTGATTCAATGGTATGTTTGATAGTTATTGAGATTTCAATTTTAGGGTTTTCTTTCTTTTGGTATCTTGGAAAAATTCAATATTTTTTAGATTTTGAATCATAGATTTTCTTTGTTTATATTCATCGGAAAAATGTAATATTTATGGGTTTTGAATCTTGGGTTATTCGTAGGTTATTATGGAGAGTCTGTCCAAGGAAGAAACTGGTGGTTTAAAAGAGTAGGTTTTACATTATGTCGGAGTTGGTTCGCAGCGGGCGACGATTATTATTCCGAAACAGATTCGATTTCAACTTTATCTTTTTTTCTATGATGTTTATATGTGTAGATTTCAAATTTGGAGTGGAATGTCCTTTTTTTTCCTGCTTTATGCTTTCTGATTTCTTCCTCTTCATTTCCCCTTTTCTTCATCATCTTCTTCATTTCCCAAAACGAAACTAACACGGTTATCAAGTTTTTTTGGATTTCTCTTTAAAGATACTGTTTAGATATTGTGGTTAGTGTTTTTGTGGTTTATATGATGATTTTGTGGTTTATATGATGATTTTGTGGTTAGGGTTTTTGTGATTGTGGTTGATATCATGATTTTGTGGTTAGGGTTTTGATGCTACTATTGGCCAAATGGAGGTATGTTGTTCTTTTCATCTTTGTAACAAAAATATGAATAATGTTTTCACCAATTGCTTTTAACATTCAGATCTATGGTGGCAACAACAGGTTACCGGCGATTAGTGTGGTGGTGGTGGTATAAACGGGTTTCCGCCGACGAGTGTGGTGGTTGCTGAAATCAGAAAGGTTTATCTATGACATTTTCAACTTATGTTTCGTTATTAACCCATTCTATTGTAGAAAGTGCAAGATCTGAACTAATTATTATTTATCTAAAATTATTATTATAGATCTGAAATTATTATCGGTCTTTATGGTATATTGGTTTTGTCAATCTTTATGATACAATATTTCTCAACTTTGATAGTTCTTTTTGGAATGGTCAGAGATGAATGGTTGGAGCAGCTGTTGCAGAACAATCCATTGTACATACAGAACTTCGTCCATTGCTCGCTTGATGTGGTTGATGACTGAGGTGTGTTTGCTATGCGATAATGCTCATTTCAATTTGGGTTTTTTTCGTTACTTTCTTTTATTTATAGTTTTGACTTGATTATATAGTTTTGAAAAGTGGTTTATTATTAATATGGCATCTATGTTGAAGATTGCAGAAAAACAAAACTTCTTAATATTCGAGGATCATAGTTGAATACTTTATATTGTTTAAGTTCCAGAAATTACCATAGGCTTGATGAAGTAGTTGAGCAATGGTTTTGATGGTATGTTAAATTGATATCACTAAAAAGAATGGGTAGTTACTTAATTGCGGGAGCTCCGTAAATCAGTTGCAAGGAGAAAAACAATTGAGTGGAGGGTGCATGAGGCATGGTTGCTGTCAATGATTATGGCAGGCTGAAAATGTTATTAGTAAAAGACCAGAACAAATATCCTTGATGGAGGTGTTATGTTACTGAGAAATGGATTCAGAAGCTGGATATGACACCAGACGGTGTTTCTTCTTTGCTTCAAATCAAACTGTTTCAATTTTGCAGGATAATTACCCTGAAATGGTGTCCAAAGATGTAAGTTTCTTTTTTACATCATTGCTTAATTTCCCTCTTTTTTCTATGCATTGTTTATGTTTATAATACTGATCTTACCGGTGTTGGTGTGGTGTCTGATGAACGTATCTATGTGAATATCGTGTTTGTGTTGTGTCGGTATGCTTAGTGAATATCGTATCTATGAACGTATCTATTTGACAACCAAGCTCTATCGATTTTTTTTAATTTTTATAATGTTTAATGTATTATTTAGTATATTTAATTTAATTGATTTGTATATTATTGATCTATTGATAAATTTATAGTATCTAGGGGTGATCGTATCCGAACCAATCCAAAAGTAAAACCGCAAATCGAACCAATCCAAACCGAAACCGCAAAAAACCGCATTTGGTTTGGATGATTTTGGATGATTTTTGGACTAAACCGCGTGGTTCGGTTTGGTTTGCGGTTTTTATTTCACAAAACCGAACCAAACCGAACTGAACCGCATATTTAACTTAAGTTTTGAATTTTAATAATTAATTTATTATCTTTCCAAATCCAATTGCACACAACCACACCTCACGTTTTGAATTTTAATAATTAATTTATTAACTTAAGTTTTGGCATAATCCACTTAGTTTTTGTATTATATTGAGCTACATATATATGTAATTCTCTACTATCTAATATATATATATATATATATATATATATATATATATATATATATATATATATATATATATATATATATATATATTTCATTTATAATGTATTTTTAGTTCTCTACTGTTCTTGTAATATAATTGTTCTTGTAATATAATTTCTTTTGTATGGTATAATATCATATATTATAACGTTGAATTACTTTCTTTTTTCCTTTTATTTTAGTACATTTTTATTTTATAGTGTAAACCGCGGTCCACCGAACCGATCTAACCGCATTAGTTTGGTTTGGTTTGGTTTGGATGACTTTTTAAAAATCAACCGAACCAAACCGAACCGCATGTATTTTTATCTCGCGGTTAGGATGACTTTTATGCTCAAAACCGAACCAAACCGCACCGCGAACACCCCTAATAGTATCTTATTCCAGCTCTTGATGGAAATTGTCATCTCAATCATTTCTTTCTCCCAAACGTAAAAATTGAGATTCTAATTCTTACAAATTTGGAATTTAAATTTAAATTATGAACTACAATGAATTATGAATGTTTGGATCTTATACTATTGAATATATGTGGTTACTTTATGTTTCATGAGTCTTCCAGGCGGTTCAAAGGTTTATACACAAAAAGATGATCAAGGTAAGCATAAAGTTTAATAGAAGAATTGTATTTATTTGACCAACTAATCATTGCTGTCATAAATAGTTCACAATTCATATTATTATTAATTACTCAATTGGATGCTTTGCAAAAGACCATATTTACTTTGTTTATCCGTTGATGTTTTTGCTGATGTATCATTTATGGTATTCGTTGTGTCGGAATAAAGCAGAATAGAGGAGTCACGACTCTTGAGCATTTGTTTAGAGTTAGTAAGGAAAGGAGAGAAACATTTTCGTACGACATGTGTTAGTTTGCTTGAGGTTTAAAATGAACAAATCAGAGACCTATTGACTACAGGACTAGCATAAAAAAAAGGTATTCCTGGTTTTTTTTTATATTCACTTCGTTAGATAGTTTGGTTTAGTAAAGCTTTGTCAAGCATGCTAGAAAGTTTTGGTAATCATCTCAATGATTGTTTTTTCTTATAATTTCTTTAATTTGTTATAAATTTCTTTAGGTGGGATGTCTTTTCAGGAAGAAAACTGGAGGTGCCATGGGAAATGAGGTTATTATTACATAGGCGTCTGTCTCATTATTTGATTGAATGTATGACTTTTTTTGAGTTATTTAGTTATGATTGTACGAAATTTACAACTTTTTATGATTTATTATAATTGAATATATGAGTTTTTGAGTTATTTAATTATGATTAGTATAACAGAGTCATGATGGTAGAAGTGACAGTCGGATGCCGAAATTATGGCATGTTGCGTGAAGAAAAACCTATTGCAGGACAGAACTGTCATGAACTTGTGTCTTTAGATCGCAGCAGCTCGACTGTTATTCAGGATCAACAATACAAGTGGCCGACATGTATTTCTTTAACAACAGGAATTATTCGTTGGCTCGGTGCGAGTTCTTTAACATGGGAAAATGTTTGGAAGGCTTTGGATGATGTCAGTGTTGAAGACATCTATGCCACCAACATATACAGCTTTACGGGTAAGTTAAGAAAAAGTATCTTTTTTATTTTATGAAGATATATATATTTGGTGAATATGGATAGTATATTAAGAGATATCCCCTGACTGAATGCCTAGACAGTGAGTTTTTATTTGATGGAAGCAAAAGAGAAGACTAGAGTTCAACCTCCTCTGCTACCTGGTCTTCTCGATGATCTTGCTACCGCGTGTTTGCATTTAGGGTTGCCTTTGTTTATTATATCTTTGTTAAGGTTGTCATGTTTTTCATTTCAGTTATTATAACGAGTCTTTGTTTTCTTGGATAAAATAACATAGTAATGGTTTGTGAAGAATCATCATCGACGATTCAGTTTCTCAATATTGCTACTGCTGCTCATTCACGGATGATGCATTCTTGCAGGTTAAACTATGATCATTCATTACTCTCATCATCTTTTCATCGATTGGATTTTCTTTAAATTGCTTCTATTTATGTAGTACTATTTACTAATACATGTTTTAATTAACCTTAGCTTATGTTTGTTTGTTCATTAATATACCAATTTTGTTTTCCAACTTACAGGCTCAAACTAGAATATGGCTAGGAGAAGTTTTGCAGATAAGATTGGATGATTAACTACTTACATCAGAATTACTTGCTGATGGAGAATTGCTCCATCAATAATCACTTAACTGATTAACCAAAAACTCAAATTCCTCCATCAATAATCACTTAACTGATTTGAGACCTCACCTTCATCAATCTTCGAACCAAACATCAACTTTGTTTTACACTCAGATCACGACTTCGACCGATCTGCATCATAGCAATATGCATGCTTCTCATCAGCAGGCAGCATCGCATGTTCGACACTCGGTGAACCTGCATCAGATAATTTCCTGTGAGATAAATCACAAAACCATGTACAATTTATTTGTTGTCTATAATTAATCTTCATGTTCAAGTTTTACTGCTTCAAACTTTTGAATCCAGGAATATGCTATGAACTTATGAATGAACTCATGACGGCAGCCAAGCAAAATTACGGAGAAAAACTCCTCATCCAGGTACTACGTAGTGTGCAAAGACATCACTTCTTGCCTTACTATTGGAACACTAGCTTTTATGTTTTATGTTTTATGTTTTCTGAATCTGTTTTACCATTTTATTTTAGTTTGAAATTATGTCATTGTTTTTTTAGAATTTTGCAAACACACAATGCTTTGAAGAGGGTTTCTGAAAGTGGTTGATGTTCTGTTTTCTTATTTGTGGTGAGTATAAGCAATCTCACAAGGTATAAGTGAGTATAAGCATGCATAATTCATTGGTTTCAAACAATGTATATAAAATGGAGAATGACTTCAACTTCAAGTGTTAATTGTAATCAAAGGCGCCTCTCAAGCTCACATGAAAGTTTTATTGAACTATAGTGGTATTGTATGTTGGGTGATGGATTTAGAATAAGAGCATAAGCTGAGCATTACAGACACAAGAAAATGATGAGGGGAAATGTAAGAAAACAAAAGATGAAGAATGATTTATTATAGAAAAAGTACGTGTTTGATCTATGTAGTACACTCAACTTGGTGAGAAAATACTTTCTTTTTTTGTTGTTTTATGCTATGATTTGATTATTTTTCGTTTGTTTAATATATGCATGGATATACATGAGCAAGGTAGCATGGATAAAGGTATCCTTGGAGACAATATGTCCCTCAACACTCTAGGTGAAATGCAAAAGAGATATAGTGACCAATTGAAGCGATGAAACAACTCACTGTTATTACTCTTAGTTTCTTATACAGCAAATACAAATTTTCACCATCACCTAAATAATATATAAATTACTCCAAATACTTCTTAAATGAGGTATTCTTTATTTATAATTTTAAGGTATTTGCTAGAACAATCTTATAAAGGAATAAATGAAAACATAATCCTCCTTCAACAAATCTACTAAGAAAACCAGTAGGTATTTAAAATGGAACCATTTTTTTGTCCAAATATTTTAAATATAATATCAAAATAAAAATAATATTAGTTACAATAAAATATATTGTTCAGCCAAATATTTTTATATATAGAAACATTATATTTATGACTCATATATAAATTAAAATATATTTTTCTTTTTAAATTTATTTTTGTATGTTAAGTTTCTTGGGTTAGTTCTTTTTACTACTGTGAACATCTATTGAATAATAGACTAAAGTATGAAATTGTAGACTAAAGCAGCTTTTCAAAACTAATTTTCTCTTTTAGCTTCTATTTTTTTATTACATTTTTTCTGTACATTCAATTTTTTTTTACGGGTACCAGCCATTTTTCTATACATTTAATTATTATTTTTTCACGGGTACCAGACACTTTTCTATACATTCAATTATTATTTTTTCACGGGTACCAGACATATTTCTATACATTCAATTATTATTTTTTAACGGGTACCAAACATTTTTCTATTAAAAAATATATTTTTTATAATACCAATTATATATCTGAAATGAATGAATGTGCGTCCCATACCAGAACCCGTGCAAATGCACGGGTTAGTTACTAGTGTATATATATATATATATATATATATATATATATATATATATATATATATATATATATATATATATATATATATATATATATATATATATATATATATATATATATATATATATATATATATATATATATATATATATATATATATATATATATATATATATATATATATATATATATATAATCACATAAAAAAATATGAAAAATTATATAAATAAAATTGAAAAAAAATACCTCAATGAAGTTGAACAATAAGTGAGCTCTTATACTTGAATCAAAATAAAAAATCTTCACCTACACATATTAAATCAAAATCAGATTCTTAACAAAAAAATTTAAAAAAAAATGGACAAGAACAAGTGGAGATTGATTGCATACCTGAAAATGGGGGATTGTATGATAAATTTAGGATTGAAAATGGTGGATTGAAGAGGTAGGAGGGTTGATTATGGAGGAGAGGAAGTGGGTTTGGGGGAAGAGGAAGAAGAGAGAAAAACGCAGAAAGGGGGTTCTGGGAAGAGGAGGTACACGCGAAAGGGTATATCAATTTTAGCGACGTGATTTTCACGTGTCTAGGTTGCGAAGTGAAAATCACGTCGCAACATCCACACAATAATTAATGTGTCAGTCAAACTGTTGGCGTGGTATTCTAAAAAATTTTGCGACGTGAAATACACGCCGCAACAAAAAAATGTGAAAATTTGAAATTGCCCCCTTTGAAATTCCCCCCTTTGTCAGACTACTTTATCTGTTTTCATTTTACTTTTTTTTATTTAAAGGTTGAAACATGTTTTTCACTTCGCAACTATTTTTTTAAAATAAAATTTCAGACACCCCATGTGCCAACGTTGGTTTTATTTTTTTAATATTAAAACCTTATAGTGACGTGATTATCACGTCGCAACTCACTTTTTTGAGCCACGTGATAATCATGTCGCAACATTACGTGGCTAGATCCAACTTTTCTTGTAGTGGAACATTTGAAGCGTGAAAATTGTTGTGAATTCAATGCCAATAATGAAATATAAAACAAGGAAATAATAAAGAACAACATAGAAGAAGAACACAAGAATTGGTTATAACTGCTATTCTTTTACTTTCTCTTAGAAAACTAGATTACAAGTTTACAAGAATAACAAATAACCCTCTCACCCTAAATTAGCATTTGCAGTATGCAATGATGAGAGACTAGTATATTATTTATAATAAAACCTAACATATTAACTAATGGACTTTTTCCAGGCTCATTACACAAGCTAACTTAATACAAACTAACTTAATACAAACTAACTTAACAAATTAGGGTTTAAACACTAAAACCTAATTTAACAGGCTAGTAACCCTAGCATCTTCGACACCTGTATGCTAGACCCATCTTCGACTACAACATGCACACTTCGACACTAGCATGTGAACAACCTTTGGCTTCATGCTTAACCCGGTCAAACTGTCGAACCAAGAAGCTACTCTTCGACCATATAGAGTTTGATCCAATGTTTCACAAAAATAAATGGTGGATGACTAGATATAACTTGATATCAGGTGACCCATCAAATCTTGAGTTAGACTCTAATATCATGATAAAATTGGAGTCTTGCCTAACTCATTTTATCTAAATAGACTTATAAGACGAGAAATTTCACTTCTATATAAACTCCCTGGTAGGGGTGATCGCGGTGCGGTTTGGGCGGTTTTGACGAAAAAAATCATCCGAACCGCAAGAGAAAAAATCGTGCGGTTTGGTTTGGTTCGGTTGGCTTTTAAAAAAAATCCAAACCAAACCAAACCAAACCAACCTAATGCGGTTTGGTTCGGTGCGGTTGGTTCAGTTTTTTAGAAATATTTTATTGAACCATTCATATACATATAGATGATAACATAACTTTGTATTTAGACATTCATACACTATCAAATAACAACAAAACCCGTCATGTTTTGACAATAGCTTTCTATTTAATATGTAAAAATTAAATTAGACAAAAGTGGAATAATAAACATAAAATAATAGTATAAAATAATATAAAAATTATTAGAATGAAACAAAAAATAGAAGATACGAGAGATTAGTGAATGTGAAAAAGAAAAAACAAAAGAGTTGAGAGATTAGAGAAGAAGATGTGCGATAAAAACGAAACTGAAATAGGAAACATTTGCATAAAAATGAGAAGATGAAAAAGAAAGAATATAAGAGAGTAAAGATTATAGAAAAAGAGGGAAGATGTATGTGGCAAAGAAGAAGCGATAATGCTATTAGAGATTTGAGAAGATCGGGACTAAAATCATGTGTAAGGATGAGAAAATTGTTCGTAATCATAAGGTTAAGGTATTATAGATTTAAGTTTGGGTTGGATGTGAGTTAAGTAAAAGTTAGGTTGTAACATAATGCGGTTTGATTCGGTTTGGTTCGGTTTATAAATTACAAACCGCAAACCAAACCGAACCATGCGGTTTTGTTAAAAGATGACCCAAACTAATCCGAACCAAATGCGATTTTTTGCGGTTTCGGTTTGGTTTTGTTTGGTTTGCGGTTTTCTATTGGGTTGGTTTGGTTTTGATCACCCCTACTCCCTGGAGCTTTATTTTTTAACCAACGAATTTTTTCTAATAATAATAATCTTAAATTTAAAATGAAAATATTTTTAACAAAGTAATTATAATTTATGATAAATATCACACGCCAGACAAATATGTATCACTAAATTATTATTATTAACGTTAAGTTAGTATTATTTTAATAATTTTTAATATGAAAATAAGAACAATTATATTATTTAGATACTTTTACACATTAAGGCTTTTTGAAACCACGCAATTAGGAATATGTTTGAATGTACAATGAGACAAATATTTTGTCCCCCTTAATAAGTGAATTTTTAAAAAAAAAAATATATTTAATAAAAATGAGGTTAACTAGGATATACAAATTATATCTTTTTTAAATCACACATCATGCGTTAGTTATTTTATAAACTTAAAAGGAATCAATATATTTTACATTAATTATACTTTTTTAAAATGAAACATATATTTATAAGCGATAATTATAAATAAAAAATACTAGATAAATATATTAAAATAACACTGGGTAAATAATTATAACTGATAAACATATTAAAGAGAAATATTTAATTATTTATCACCAATATATGAAAAAGTACGACATTAATATTTGATATTGATTAACATAACAAGAAATAAAAAATTTTCATTAATAAATATATATAAAAAATAAAAACTAATATTTATCTTTAATAAATATAAAAAGAATCAAGACACATATTTTTCATTGACACATAAAATAAACTAAATAAAATTTTGAATTAGAAAATTAAATCCCCTTCAAATTTTAAAAAGTTACTTTTAATAATTTAATAGACATATTTAAATTCAAATTCAAATCTTATTAATTACAATCATTTCACGTTAAAATTTTCTATAAAAAATACATATATTCTATTATTTAATTTTAATTTAAATTATAACAATTATTATATCTATTCTAAATTATAAGACATTTTAAGTGTTTTACACAAATTTAGAAGTATAATAAATTTTGTATGGAAAAGAAAATGTATGTATGAATTTATAAAGTTGTCCTTCAATAATTCAATAGGTAAGAGAAATGAAAAGAAAAATAAAATAATAAATAATAGAGGATATATTAGCGGAAAAAAAGTCATTAATATTATATTAAAATTGTAACATAATTTATAATTTAAGGGAAATAATTTGGACAAAATGACTTAAAATATAGAATAAAAGAATTATATATTTTTAATCAACAAAATATATTTTTTTTTATATTTTAATAATACTAAACATAACAATTAGATTTTTAATTAACCCTTCCGGGCTGGTATTTTCCTAATAAAATAGCAAAAACATTATTCTTTATACTAAATATATGATTAAAGTGCTTACCAAACAGTAGATTGTGATTTTTAACCTGGGTAAAGATATGCTTACACTAATATTTACATTCACACCGTATTAATGTACACAATGTATACTAATTTTGTTTTTTATTAATTAATTTTATTTTGATTTCTGTGCAATCAACTTTTTCCTCTCATGTGTTCTACGGTGTAGATATGGTGTATACAAAATTGCAGTGTATGCATAGCACAACTCTTTTAACCTCAAACTGCTATAGAAATAATTTTTTTAAAAAACAAATAGAGCTAAGAAACAAAGAACAATCCATGTTTGGTATGCATTGGTGGAAAATAATTTTGTTGTGATATCTTAATATTATCCCTAAACTCATGACATATGAACATGTGAAGAAACTAGTTAAAAATTCAATGTTTTTGAAATTGTTAGAACAACAACTTCGATTCAAAAGAAAATAAAAACAAAAAAATACAAACAGAGAACATACGATATTTGATAATGAAGTTCGGCCAATTATGTCTGCGTCTCAAACTACAGAGCAACTGCAGTGCCGTTGTATTAATCAAATAGGTTTTCTAGGTTACAGTTTATCAAAGCGGGTGAACTCAAGCAACCTATACATTTATGAGTAAACTGAGTCATACCTAACAAAAATCAATAAAAATATGTTGCAGTGTCACTCAACTAAACTCTTAAGTCTTGCCAACATGGCTCTCTTCTTGTCAAAGCTTGGTTTAATTTGCTAGGATAATACAAGAAGTTATAATAAACTCCAGCACTTTATCATGGCAGCATCTTTACCAGTCCTAACATTTGGTGGTCGACATCCCCAATCAAAAAGCATTCCAATCTTTTAAAACTAATTAACCTCATATTATGAACAAGTTCCATTCATGTGAGTACTTGGCTTGCTTCTCAACATCAGTATTCCCAAGAGAACTGCATTAATAATTGGATTATAGTTTTCAGCCACTTACTAATCATTTTGTTGTGATATAGTTTTCAGCCAATGCATTTGAAATTGTTAGAACACGAATTCCAATTCAAAAGAAAACAAATATGACAAAAACAGAAACACATAACACACGATATTTGATAACGAAGTTCGGCCAATTGTGCCTACGTCTCCGACTGCAGAGCAGCTGCAGTTCCGTTGTATTGATCGAACTTAGGTTTTACAGGGTACAATTTATCAGAGCAACTCAACTCGAGTATCATATTCACTTATCAGTAAACTATGAGTCATATCTAACCAAAATCAATAAAAAGATGGTGTTATAGTCCCTCTCTTCAATTCTTTGAATGCCGGAGATGGTCCTTTGCTGAATTCCTCGAATATAGGATGAATGTGTCTTGACTGATGTGGATGATCTCTCTACAGAGGCATGGAAAATTTCTGGACATCATGCAAAATAGATTGAGAAAGCACATACAATTGTTTTGTCTCTCGCATTGTAATTTGTTCTTGTTGAATCTCCTTCATCTTTGAATCAACCTTGTGAACAAAAATATATTAAACATAACAATCAATCCCATAACGAATCTAAGGAGAAAAGTAAACATTGAAGAACACGATGGACGGAATTTTAACATAATAGTTATGGAGGCAAACAAAAATAAAATGTCAGTAACCAGATAACAAAATTATATAATAGACTATCTGTAATAGCAATTGAAATTCAATACACAAAACCATTTATTTTCTTTTCATTTGATAAACTCACTCTATAAATATATATCTAACAGAATGTTGCTTAATGGATTTAAATTTAATAATGCAGCATAAATGGCGCCGAGATAATACACATTATTAGACTGCAACTCTAATCTAGCTTTTAGTTTTTGATATAACTAATACTTAATATCATAAAACATAAGACAGAGTCACATAAAACATAAAACATAGTCAATGTTCATTTTTTGACAAAAAAGTAAAAACCGTCGTGACCTTATGAATTAGAGCTCACAATTTTAGACGTATAGAGCAACCTATTTGTGATATATCCACTTTGAGAATGTGACTTGTATCTTGTTTGAATTATCAATCCTTTTCAGTGACCCATGACAGCAGCAAGAATAAAATGGGTTTGGATGTGAGAACAAGGAAGCATTTAATTTTAATTTGAACCAAAACCTGGATTATGAAGAAAATGTTATCCATAAACACGTAAAATTAAACATATTTATTGATGATGTTTATAAAGGAAACGCGAAAGATATATTTTGGTGACTCACCTTGATGTAATAACTCATTTGATGATTTTGTAGTCT
>NC_081182.1:197598528-197673685 GCF_029867415.1 Vicia villosa | reverse complement strand
TAAAAATTAAAATTAATAACCTAATTCTCTATACTAAAAAATTATTATAATAAGAATAAGAACACTATTATATTTTTTAATAAAAATATTTTAAAATAATGTTAATTTATTATGAATAACTATTATGTTTTTTTAAAGAGGGGTTATAAAAGCTCAAAAACAAACTAAATAAACAAGAATTATTCGGGGATAGTCTCCCCCTATAAATCATAATTATAGATCGGAAGAATCTCCCATGAACATTTTTCCAAAATCATTTTTCCTGTAATATGATAGAGGCTTAGATTTTCCAATGCATTAGCGCTTCTATTAATTTCAATGTAAATGTATTAAATTCAAACCTTCATGTCCCTATTGAGGAGTAAAATAATCTATTGAAGGCTGGCCTTGTCCAACTTTAATTTGGTATCATTCTTGTTGATATCTTTATAAACCTCATTGTTATCTATTTGAATTTCAATCTTTATGCGTCCTCAGTCATAAGCAATGTGTAAACAAAGAAGAATGCTTCTCAATTCCACCTCAGTCTTTGTTCAAGTGCTCATATTGTTGGAGAAACCTCCACAAAACACTCAATCACCGTACAAGATCAATGCAATATCAATTCTTCTCAATTCCACCTCAATCACCGTGCTTAAGACAATTCTTTAGTTACATTCCTATTTATTTCCATTACCGGATAGTAAACTCCATCAAACAATAATGATTGAATTTGCATGTTTATTCATTTAATCTCTTATGCCTGACTAGTCAATAGACATTAGTTGCCATCATCAAAAGTTTATGTTATTATTAAAAGCATATAACTTGCAAAGCAAGGTTCCGCGGAAGCAGTTTAAGAACAGGAGATCATGAGTCTATCATACGTAGTAGTTTATTATAGTATTTGTATTCTGAATTTATTATTGGTTATATTTTATTTTGAAATATTTCGACTTCATTGTGTACTCTTGATTTATTACATAATATATGACATTTTTTCGTATCACATGTATGGTTTAATTTGTCCTTTACAATAGAAATTATAGAATAATTATAACATATCGTCTTATTCATTAGAGTTTCTTTAAACTAAAGTAAAAAACTACTCCGTGATGTAGTTTCAATGATGTGTCACCAAATTCTGTCTGGTGAAGATGCATCTGCGAAAAAAATTATTTCAAAAAAGAGAATTTTAATAAGGGATTCACAATACGTACATTGAGTTATCTCCAAATCTTTTTTGTAAAATATATTGAGTGTTACCCAAGTGTAACTCTTTGACTAAAGCGGATGGTACGACCGTAGATGCATCTCTGAAATATGATTTGTTTTACATGAGTCATCTACAAATGGGATTAATATTCCCAATTCCCTCTCTGCTATATAATGCGAATCCAAAAAACACTCATAAGAAAACAAAGATTTCCCATTTACCCTTTTAAGTTCCCATATTTTAAGGTCTCATGAAAAGTAACCACTAGATTTAATGACATGGTAGAGACATATTGGTTTCTAAATTGTTTTAATGGCGTGGTTACCACGTGTTATTTTAAGTAGTTATATTAAAAAAAATTGAAATATTTAAAAAAAAAATTGATATTTTAAAAAATTATAAATAATCATACGCGTTGGATTTAATTGAAATAAACAGACTGTATAAAATAATTTTATACAGTTAACTATTCATAAATGTTTGATCTTATAATCAATTTAAATTTTATTTTAAGTATTTATAAAGTAATTCAAACAGATAATGATAATGAATTTTCAGTGTCAAACATTTTATGTCAAAAGTGCACATAGTTATTAAACTCTTTGACATTATGAGTTTATTCATACATATTAATTACATCCTAGTATTCAACTTAATTTAAAATTGGGGGTATTATACTCTTGGAAGATGGTGGAGAAAAACACCAACACGTCCCGCCAAGACATCGTCCTTTCTCTTTACCACAGGACGCGGCTGACAATGTTCATCGGTTTTACACGGAGACTTGTTTTCGAATGCCAAGGAAATTTCTACATTTTCAACCAAAATATGTGTGTATGAGATTAGTGTTTAATCCAAAAATTGAAATATTTAAAGTGTAAATTCATATATGAAAGTTAAACATTATAACACGAGGATATCAAATTTAATCACTTAGTTCATTTGTTTCATACCTGTTGTTAAAACGAGAAAAGCCAATAGAAATAACATTGTAACTGCAAAACTCCTGGAAGTTGTCATTTTATACTTTTACATATAAGATACTATAATATTTTATACGAGTCTATTTATATATGCATATTGTGATGTGATAATGCTCTTATATCTATAAATAATATCTTTTTCGTAATAAATTATAAGAAAATTTTATTTTTAAAATTTAATGATCAATTAATGTCTTTGATTGATAAATCAAATACATTGAATATTCAATAAATATAAAAAATAATATTTATTTATAATTTATTATGGAGAGAATATATTAATAAACAATATTACTATACAATGTTTACTCAATAATCCTATAACTAGTAATACAAAGTAGTTACCTAATGCTCCATATACAAAGTTCTCCATATGTGAAGCGAATAAATCATTATAAAATAGAATAAAAAAATTGTTATGTTTTTAAGTAAACACATTTAAAATAATAATAATTTACTTTTAATAGATGTTATGTTTTTATCACAACCATTGAAAATTCTTCTTTTTATATTCCTATACTATTTTATCATTTAATCTCATATGGTATTAAATATTAATAATAAATTTTAATTGTTAAATTTTGGGATTACCATTTGTAATATTTTTATCCACTGTTTATTAAATTAAATAAAAAATAAATTTGTCTAGAAAAATATTAAGAGTGAAGAACCATTTTGGTCCCTCACAAATATTACACGAGTCAAATTAGTCCTTCACAATAAAATAGACCCAATTTAATTCCTTATAAAATTTAACCGGATCATATTAGTCCTTTTGTTAATATTTTTTTAAACCGGTTTTTTCCTAGTTTTAAACCATGACTGGACTGCCACGTTGGATTTTATTTATTTTATTTTTTAAATACTAAATTGATTTTTATTTTTAAATTCATTTTTAAACAATTATAAATTAATAATATAAAAAGCCAAAATTGTTTCTTATAAAAAGTTGAACTCAGGCCCATGTGGTTAATCTTAAACAATATGGTTAATCTTAAACAATTCTAAATTTAAAATAAAAAATATAAAATTTGTATTAATATGGTCTTGAACCTAAGTCTCTTCAGATTAAATGACAGTCAATTTAATATAATAAAAATTGATTTGTCTATTTGTAAATGATAGTCACTTTACTAACAATAAAAATTGATTTGTCTAGTGGTTATTGATAGTCACTTTACTAACCGTAGAAATTGATTTATCTAGTTGTAAATGATAATCACTTTATTAACAATAGAAATTGATTTATCTAGTTGTAAATGATAGTCACTTTACTAACAATAGAAATTGATTTGTTTAGTTGTAAATGATAGTCACTTTATTAAAAATAAAAATTGATTTGTCTTGTTGTAAATAATAGTCATTTTACTAACAATAAAAATTGATTTTTCTAGTTGTAAATGATAGTCACTTTATTAACGATAGAAATTGAGTTGTCTAGTTGTAAAGTGAAAATCATTTAACTTGAAGGACTTGCATTCAAGACCTCATACGTAAAAATTTATGTATAGAATTTGTTAATATTAGTATAAATCATGGAAATTACTTGTTTAAAAATTACTTTATAAGAAACAATTTTGGCTTTTTTGATATTATTCATTGATAATAGTTTAAAAATGAAATTAAAAATAGAAATTAATTTAGTATTTAAAAAAAATTCCAACGTGTCAGTCCAGTCACAGTTTAAAAGTATGAAAAGAATCGATTTAAAAGCAGAAAAAAATTGATTTGAGAAAAATATTAGTAGAAGGACTAATATGATCCGGTTAAATTTTGTAAGGGATTAAGTTGGGTCAATTTTTTTGTGAGGGACTAATTTGACTCGTGTAATATTTGTGAGGGACCAAAATGGGTCTTCACTCAAATATTAATTAATAACTTCTCTATATTATATTTAAAGATTATTTTTTCCAAAACACATTAAAAATTATAATATTTTATTCAAATTGTTTTAATTTCATATTTATTGTATCAATATTAAATAGCCCTTTTCTAAATCAATAGAAATCATTTAAAAAAATAATTATAATACTCTCTCCATATTGTATATAAAAGTTTTAAAAAACTTAGCGCAAAAAAATATATTTTGATTTTTTTAAACATCCATAAAATATATTTATAACAATTTATCTCCCTATAAATAAATTATGTGGAATTATCGGGTTCTCATACATCAAATCAATCATCGTTTTCGGCTCTTATTTTTAAATAAAGAATTAAAAGACATATTATAAATAAATAATATATTATTATTTATATTTAATTTAAAAATTAATGTATTATCATATAAATTTTGGGGTACGGGTTCGAATTTGCGACATCCCAATTAGTCATCTTTCAAAGGTAAATAATTTTAAAAATTAAAATTAATAACCTAATTCTCTATACTAAAAAATTATTATAATAAGAATAAGAACACTATTATATTTTTTAATAAAAATATTTTAAAATAATGTTAATTTATTATGAATAACTATTATGTTTTTTTAAAGAGGGGTTATAAAAGCTCAAAAACAAACTAAATAAACAAGAAATATTCGGGGATAGTCTCCCCCTATAAATCATAATTATAGATCGGAAGAATCTCCCATGAACATTTTTCCAAAATCATTTTTCCTGTAATATGATAGAGGCTTAGATTTTCCAATGCATTAGCGCTTCTATTAATTTCAATGTAAATGTATTAAATTCAAACCTTCATGTCCCTATTGAGGAGTAAAATAATCTATTGAAGGCTGGCCTTGTCCAACTTTAATTTGGTATCATTCTTGTTGATATCTTTATAAACCTCATTGTTATCTATTTGAAGTTCAATCTTTATGCGTCCTCAGTCATAAGCAATGTGTAAACAAAGAAGAATGCTTCTCAATTCCACCTCAGTCTTTGTTCAAGTGCTCATATTGTTGGAGAAACCTCCACAAAACACTCAATCACCGTACAAGATCAATGCAATATCAATTCTTCTCAATTCCACCTCAATCACCGTGTTTAAGACAATTCTTTAGTTACATTCCTATTTATTTCCATTACCGGATAGTAAACTCCATCAAACAATAATGATTGAATTTGCATGTTTATTCATTTAATCTCTTATGCCTGACTAGTCAATAGACATTAGTTGCCATCATCAAAAGTTTATGTTATTATTAAAAGCATATAACTTGCAAAGCAAGGTTCCGCGGAAGCAGTTTAAGAACAGGAGATCATGAGTCTATCATACGTAGTAGTTTATTATAGTATTTGTATTCTGAATTTATTATTGGTTATATTTTATTTTGAAATATTTCGACTTCATTGTGTACTCTTGATTTATTACATAACATATGACATTTTTTCGTATCACATGTATGGTTTAATTTGTCCTTTACAATAGAAATTATAGAATAATTATAACATATCTTCTTATTCATTAGAGTTTCTTTAAACTAAAGTAAAAAACTACTCCGTGATGTAGTTTCAATGATGTGTCACCAAATTCTGTCTGGTGAAGATGCATCTGCGAAAAAATTTATTTCAAAAAAGAGAATTTTAATAAGGGATTCACAATACGTACATTGAGTTATCTCCAAATCTTTTTTGTAAAATATATTGAGTGTTACCCAAGTGTAACTCTTTGACTAAAGCGGATGGTACGACCGTAGATGCATCTCTGAAATATGATTTGTTTTACATGAGTCATCTACAAATGGGATTAATATTCCCAATTCCCTCTCTGCTATATAGGGCGAATCCAAAAAACACTCATAAGAAAACAAAGATTTCCCATTTACCCTTTTAAGTTCCCATATTTTAAGGTCTCATGAAAAGTAACCACTAGATTTAATGACATGGTAGAGACATATTGGTTTCTAAATTGTTTTAATGGCGTGGTTACCACGTGTTATTTTAAGTAGTTATATTAAAAAAATTGAAATATTTAAAAAAAAATTGATATTTTAAAAAATTATAAATAATCATACGCGTTGGATTTAATTGAAATAAACAGACTGTATAAAATAATTTTATACAGTTAACTATTCATAAATGTTTGATCTTATAATCAATTTAAATTTTATTTTAAGTATTTATAAAGTAATTCAAACAGATAATGATAATGAATTTTTAGTGTCAAACATTTTATGCCAAAAGTGCACATAGTTATTAAACCCTTTGACATTATGAGTTTATTCATACATATTGATTACATCCCAGTATTCAACTTAATTTAAAATTGGGGGTATTATACTCTTGGAAGATGGTGGAGAAAAACACCAACACGTCCCGCCAAGACATCGTCCTTTCTCTTTACCACAGGACGGCTGACAATGTTCATCGGTTTTACACGGAGACTTGTTTTCGAATGCCAAGGAAATTTCTACATTTTCAACCAAAATATGTGTGTATGAGATTAGTGTTTAATCCAAAAATTGAAATATTTAATGTGTAAATTCATATATGAAAGTTAAACATTATAACACGAGGATATCAAATTTAATCACTTAGTTCATTTGTTTCATACCTGTTGTTAAAACGAGAAAAGCCAATAGAAATAACATTGTAACTGCAAAACTCCTGGAAGTTGTCATTTTATACTTTTACATATAAGATACTATAATATTTTATACGAGTCTATTTATATATGCATATTGTGATGTGATAATGCTCTTATATCTATAAATAATATCTTTTTCGTAATAAATTATAAGAAAATTTTATTTTTAATATTTATTATTCAATTAATGTATTTGATTGATAAATCAAATACATTAAATATTCAATAAATATAAAAAATATTATTTACTTATAATTTATTATGGAGAGAATATTTTAATAAACTATATAATCCTATAACTAGTAATACAAAGTAGTTACCTAATGCTCCATATACAAAGTTCTCCATATGTGAAGCATATAAATCATTATAAAATAGAATAAGAAAATTGTTATGTTTTTAAGTAAACACATTTAAAATAAAAATAATTTACTTTTAATAGATGTTATGTTTTTATGACAACCATTGAAAATTCTTCTTTTTATACTCATTTACTATTTTATCATTTAATGACATATGGTATTAAATATTAATAATAAATTTTAATTGTTAAATTTTGGGATTACCATTTGTAATATTTTTATCCACTATTTATTAAATTAAATAAAAAATAAATTTGTCTAGAAAAATATAAATTAATAACTTCTCTATATTATTTTTAAAGATTATTTTTTCCAAAACACATTAAAAATTATAATATTTTATTCAAATTGTTTTAATTTCATATTTATTGTTTCAATGTTAAATACCCCTTTTCTAAATCAATACAAATCATTTTAAAAAATAATTATAATACTCTCTCCATATTTTATATAAAATTTTTAAAAAACTTAGCGCAAAAAAATATATTTTGATTTTTTTAAACATCCATAAAATATATTTATAACAATTTATCTCCCTCTAAATAAATTGTGTGGAATTAGCGGGTTCTCATACATCAAATCAATCATCGTTTTTGGCTCTTATTTTTAAATAAAGAATTAAAAGATATGTTATAAATTAATAATATATAATTATTTATATTTAATTTAAAAATTAATAAATTTTCATATAAATTTTGGGGTACAGGTTCGAATTCGCGACATCCCAATTAGTCATCTTTCAAAGGTAAATAATTTTAAAAATTAAAATTAATAACCTAATTCTCTATACCAAAAAATTATTATAATAAGAATAAGAACACTATTATATTTTTTAATAAAATTATTTTAAAATAATGTTAATTTATTATGAATAACTGTTATGTTTTTTTTTTAAGAGGGGGTTATAAAAGCTCAAAAACAAACTAAATAAACAAGAAATATTCGAGGATAGTCCCCCCCTATAAATCATAATTATAGATCGGAAGAATCTCCCATGAACATTTTTCCGAAATCATTTTTCCTATAATATGATAGAGGCTCCGATTTTCCAATGCATTAGCGCTTCTATTGATTTCTATGTAAATGTATTAAATTCAAACCTTCATGTCCCTATTGAGGAGTAAAATAATCTCTTGAAGGCTGGCCTTGTCCAACTTTAATTTTGGTATCATTCTTGTTGATATCTTTATAAACCTCATTATTATCTATTTGAAGTTCAATCTTCATGTGTCCTTAGTCATAAGACATGTGTAAACAAAGAAGAACGCTTCTCAATTCCACCTCAGTCTTTGTTCAAGTTCTCATATTGTTGGATAAACCTCCACGACACACTCAATCATCGTGCAAGATCAATGCAATATCAATTCTTCTCAATACCACCTCAATCACCGTGCTTAAGACAATGCTTTAGTTACATTCCTATTTATTTCCATTACCGGATAGTAAACACCATCAAACAATAATGATTGAATTTGCATGTTTATTCATTTAATCGCGTATGCCTGACTAGTCAATAGACATTATTTTCCATCATCAAAAGTTTATGTCATTGTTAAAAGCATATAACTTGCAAAGCAAGGTTCCGCGGAAGCAGTTTAAGAATAGGAGATCATGAGTCTATTATACGTAGTAGTTTATTATAGTATTTGTATTCTGAATTTATTATTGGTTATATTTTATTTTGAAATATTTCGACTTCATTGTGTACTCTTGATTTATTACTTAATATACGACATTTTTCCGTATCACATGTATGGTTAAATTTGTCCTAAAAAATAGAAATTATAGAATAATTATAACATATCGTCTTATTCATTAGAGTTTCTTTAAACTAAAGTAAAAAAACTACTCCGTGATGTAGTTTCAATAATGTGTCACCAAATTCTGTCTGGTGAAGATGGATCTGCGAAAAAATTTATTTCAAACAAGAGAATTTTATTAAGGGATTCACAATACGTACAATGAGTTATCTCCAAATTTTTTTTGTAAAATATATTGGGTGTTACCCAATTTTAACTCTTTGACTAAAGCGGATGGTACGACCGTAGATGTATCTCTGAAATATGATTTGTTTTACATGAGTCATCTACAAATGGGATTAATATTCCTAATTCCCTCTCTGTTATATAGGGCGAATCCAAGAAAATACTCATAAAAAAACAAAGATTTCCCATTTACCCTTTTAAGTTCCCATATTTTAAGGTCTCATGAAAAGTAATCACTAGATTTAATGACAAGGTAGAGACATATTGGCTTCTAAATTGTTTTAATGGCGTGGTTACCACGTGTTATTTTAAGTAGTTATATTAAATAAAAAAAATAAAATTGAAATTTTTGAAAAAAATTGATATTTTAAAAAATTATAAATAATCATACACGTTGGATTTAATTGAAATAAACAGACTGTATAAAATAATTTTATACAGTTAACTATTCATAAATGTTTGATCTTATAATCAATTTAAATTTTATTTTAAGTATTTGTAAAGTAATTCAAACAGATAATGATAATGAATTGATAATGATAACGAATTTTTAGTGTCACACATTTTATGCCAAAAGTGCACATAGTTATTAAACCCTTTGACATTATGAGTTTATTCATACATATTGATTACATCCCAGTATTCAACTTAATTTAAAATTGGGGGTATTATACTCTTGGAAGATGGTGGAGAAAAACACCAACACGTCCCGCCAAGACATCGTCCTTTCTCTTTACCACAGGACGGCTGACAATGTTCATCGGTTTTACACGGAGACTTGTTTTCGAATGCCAAGGAAATTTCTACATTTTCAACCAAAATATGTGTGTATGAGATTAGTGTTTAATCCAAAAATTGAAATATTTAATGTGTAAATTCATATATGAAAGTTAAACATTATAACACGAGGATATCAAATTTAATCACTTAGTTCATTTGTTTCATACCTGTTGTTAAAACGAGAAAAGCCAATAGAAATAACATTGTAACTGCAAAACTCCTGGAAGTTGTCATTTTATACTTTTACATATAAGATACTATAATATTTTATACGAGTCTATTTATATATGCATATTGTGATGTGATAATGCTCTTATATCTATAAATAATATCTTTTTCGTAATAAATTATAAGAAAATTTTATTTTTAATATTTATTATTCAATTAATGTATTTGATTGATAAATCAAATACATTAAATATTCAATAAATATAAAAAATATTATTTACTTATAATTTATTATGGAGAGAATATTTTAATAAACTATATAATCCTATAACTAGTAATACAAAGTAGTTACCTAATGCTCCATATACAAAGTTCTCCATATGTGAAGCATATAAATCATTATAAAATAGAATAAGAAAATTGTTATGTTTTTAAGTAAACACATTTAAAATAAAAATAATTTACTTTTAATAGATGTTATGTTTTTATGACAACCATTGAAAATTCTTCTTTTTATACTCATTTACTATTTTATCATTTAATGACATATGGTATTAAATATTAATAATAAATTTTAATTGTTAAATTTTGGGATTACCATTTGTAATATTTTTATCCACTGTTTATTAAATTAAATAAAAAATAAATTTGTCTAGAAAAATATTAATTAATAACTTCTCTATATTATATTTAAAGATTATTTTTTCCAAAACACATTAAAAATTATAATATTTTATTCAAATTGTTTTAATTTCATATTTATTGTTTCAATATTAAATAGCCCTTTTCTAAATCAATACAAATCATTTTAAAAAATAATTATAATACTCTCTCCATATTGTATATAAAAGTTTTAAAAAACTTAGCGCAAAAAAATATATTTTGATTTTTTTAAACATCCATAAAATATATTTATAACAATTTATCTCCCTCTAAATAAATTGTGTGGAATTAGCGGGTTCTCAAACATCAAATCAATCATCGTTTTTGGCTCTTATGTTTAAATAAAGAATTAAAAGATATGTTATAAATTAATAATATATTATTATTTATATTTAATTTAAAAATTAATAAATTTTCATATAAATTTTAGGGTACAGGTTCGAATTCGCGACATCCCAATTAGTCATCTTTCAAAGGTAAATAATTTTAAAAATTAAAATTAATAACCTAGTTCTCTATACCAAAAAATTATTATAATAAGAATAAGAACACTATTATATTTTTTAATAAAAATATTTTCAAATAATGTTAATTTATTATGAATAACTGTTATGTTTTTTTTAAAGACGGGGTTATAAAAGCTCAAAAACAAACTAAATAAACAAGAAATATTCTGTAACACCCCATACATAACTGACTAGTATATTATGCATGAAACATTAAAGTTGATATTGAGTACATACAAAAGCTATAGATATAGAGAGATCCATATAAAATACAACATGAAATTCTACTAAGAATTACAACACATGTGTCTTCAATGGATCTGCACAGCGGAAAATGAGATCTGACGAGGTCTCCGAGCCGTCACCACTTAAGCCGTCAATCCGAACCTGCTATCTTTCAAACGCTACTAAACTGCACCTGAAAAAAATATAAGTTGATTGGGGTGAGATTACTAAATCTCAGTGAGTCCTCCTATCCTATGGGTCCACTCGGTTCTACAGGGTACATGCATCAAAAACCGAATCCACCATTGATCCGGGGTTCAACCTCACATCCGGTACAAGTACGGAGCAAACAAGGCGACTTATCCACCATTGGACTTGTCTCAAGAAAATACACATTGTATAGCAAACAAGTATGCAAACCCGCATCCGCATACGGGGAATCCAGAAGTGTAAACAACCCCGGCTAGGATTATGGAATAAATGCATCCTCGATGAGTAACCTCCTGCCTATTTGTCAAGGGACTTGTACAAGCACACTGCAGGATGGTTAAACGAGTCCACAAGCCTAAATGGCCGTACCATGACCTGGCCTAATTGGCGTCATTATCCCGTTAACCTCCTTCACGCTAGTGAGTTACGCCGAGTACAAACCGCCACCTTGACGCCTGAGCCCATCGGGCGAAAGCCTAGTATTAGTCTACGTGACTTTACTAGAGGTGAGTTATCTCATTATGCATTAGCCTACTTGGCCGCATAACCCCACCATACCGAGCACGCAAGTGTGTTAACGCCAAGTGAGTAGAACCCCGTACGGAAACTCACGAGCACACTGCAACGGTAGCTCAGATGCACACCATATCGAACAATACACATGAACGGGTTATTCCATTGGACTACACGGTCCGGGAAAATACCTTGACTTCATAGTAAGAGGTATATCCCAATCTAGCCTGCCGGCCACTTCGATTCAAGCATACAAAAATATGACATAAAGTCAAGGTCACAACAATGCAATCAATCCAATCGTTTAACCAAAACGATGGGGTCCATAGATTATCATGTATAAAACATAATGGCATAACGCTTTCAAATATGGGTATCACAATCATAATAAGCAATAAATAAACTATGCCATGCTTAACATAAAAATTATTAATCAATTGGTAAAGACATAAGTTCCATACTAATTCATTGATTCACTAAGTGGGGATAAAATATAATTAAACCAAACATTCTGGTTTGGGGACCAATTTTATTGGAAAGTACACGTCTCTAGCTTTCCAACGATATAAAATTTGCGCAATTCCGATACCCGAGCCGAAAGTTACAAATTTATGAAGTTTGCTGATTTTTCCCTTTTTACCCAGCGTAACGGGTTACGCCAAAACCGTAACCGGTTACGGGCACGAAAAACAGCCCAGAATTGCATTTTCAGCAGCGTAACCGGTTACACCAACAACCGTAACCGGTTACACTGAACCAGAACTATTTTTCTGCATTTTTAGGAGCTCTAAACCAGTCCCAATTGTCCTATATCAATTCCAATCATCAGGATTCAATTCTGAACGAATTTCCAACATGCAATAGTGATCTAATGTACACATTACATACATAAAACACAATCTAAGCATTAATCAAGCATGCATTACATAAAATTACCAATTAACAATTTATCACATTTATCATTCATTTAAGCATGCCATATGTTCATCTCAATCTAAACCCTTGACATGCATTCTTCCCCAAATCCTACCCAAGTTCTATCTAAAGGACTCACCTTGCTAAAATGAAGGTTGAGATCATGTTCTTTGCTGCCATTGCACTCCCACCATAGTCAAAGTTCCACTATATCCTCATCAAACCCGTAATCACACTTGTACCCACTTTCAGCATCACTGACACAACTTCAAGGTCAGTTTTCTCCTCCGAAACAGAAGCTATGAACGCGAACCATAGGTGCAAATCGAAGAGAAATTCGTTAGCTATCCAATGGGACCGGAATCGTTACGATCGGAGTTACGAGTTGAGAGTTATACCTGATTTTGTGGAGGCTGCACCATTGTTGCGAAAATGCACTTGCTTCATGAGTTCTTCTCTTGCTCTTAAGTTGTTCTTTCTTTCTTTCTCCACAAATTCTGATTTGCAAGCCAAACAAGTCCTTAAGTCCATGCAATAGAGTTAAGTTTCTCTTGTGCCCCTCAACTAAGCCAAAATTACTACTTTGCCACTTAGTTCCATTCTAACCAATCCTCTTTGTTTCTAACCATTCCACTAATTCTTCTAATAATCATTCTTAGATTAATAGAGAATAAAACCAATGATCTCTCTCTAATTACCATTTACTCATTCAAATGATAATTATCGGTGTCAAAAGATCGGGATATTACATTCTCCCCCCCTTAAATTGAATTCGTCCTCGAATTCTATCCGGTTGTCACGGAGACCAACCCTTCTTATCTATCCAATCCAAGGAAAGAATGCCACTCACACTCGTCTTTAGATAATCTTACTACTCTGTCCGAGGATCATTCCATACGAAGAAACACAATCCGCCAGAAACACCTGCGTCCCACTATGCATGATTAGAAACCTTAACCGTCAAGCAACACGTCTATTCAGGTACTTCGTCTAGACATACCTGGAAAAAGATCCTTCCAGTGTCCTTGACCTTCACTGCTCTGCACTGAATCTCCAGAAATTCAAAAACTCTAATAATCCACTCATGTCAGATATCCTTCGTTTCATTCTCTGGTGTGTTCACCCTTGCTCAACAAACATTACTGATTCAGTCAGCTCCTTGAATTACTTCCCACTTGAGAATTACCGCCACAACCTCGCTTCTGCGATAACACTTCAAATTATTCTCCACTCGAGTCCATACAAAGTCATTAGGTAATCTCCAAATTCCTCGGTCTTAACCTCTGGTTCCCAAAGTCTTAGGATGATTGTCCCAGATTTACATTTACTTATACAACTGAATCTCCTTACTTTAACCCTTACTCCAGTTTAGATATAACAACTGTCACCGCAAACCGCGAAGGTGTAATCATTTTGCAACTATAGCCTTGATATTCGACAACTTCAAACAAGATTCTACTGATAAGATGCGAAATTCAACAACTGACCTGTAACCATTGTACGAGTCTTCCTGTACAATCATAGTACACAAGGCATAACCACAAAGAACTTGCGCCAACTGAATGTCCTCTCTAGCCTTCAGCATTTCAACAGTCTGATACTCAGTCCAACCCTTGTGACTTGCAAGCTAAACTGATGACCTATGAACATCGGACCGCATGCCACCCACAAAAGGTATTCCCAAGCTGGTCCATTGTCAACACCTCTCGAGTTATGGTGATCCTTGAGAAACTAGAACGAACAAAACGCTGCTTCGACAATTTCCATTAGGAAGATACTTTCATCCCAACATGAAATCCCAAAAAAATAGTCCGTTCGTTCCTACCTCAGACTTACCTGATTCTTCCTTGATCCGTTGCGCTACTCTGATCCCAACAAGTCACACACCTTGAAATCCTCTGAGTCACATTATCCATAATTCACTTAGTTTCCATTACTACACAACAGTTCCTTATCCACAGTTATCCAATTACAACACGTTCCAGAACTCCATATACATCCATCATCGACTACTACCCTTCGAAGGTGCGTACTCTCCAGAATCAAGCTTCTACTTACTCTGCCGTTCCATATAGTTCATCTACCACAACTTAGGTACACGTTTCATCCTCAGGACATTGAAACCCAAACACTCACTGACTTAGAGGTTCGTCCTTGTCACTGATTTCCACAGTGTACATCTGCTATGTTTTTCATTATAACAAATCTTTGTTGCTCAACCGGTATATCGAATCCTTCACGACATACTGCAGTTCATGATAATTCTAGCAGTTTTACACAACTTTTACTCAACCATACACCCTCATTCTCTTAGCGTAGTATCACCTCTGACAACTCGTGCAACTTACCGATATAACAATATTCCCATAGCCACACTCCATTCACACAGTCATCTAATGTTTGTTCTACCTCTGAACCAAACTGATTTCCTCGGCGGCTGCATCCTTCATTGCAGTGCTTCCAACGGTCTGAGTGTAGCCACAATGCAAGAAATTGCACTTTGCACTTTGAACATCTCTCTTATAAACTCCTTAGCAGTTCTCAAACCAAAATGTCCGTGCTTTACCAAGATTAACACTTCTCCACTCATATTATCTAGCAATACCTTACCGGACACATCACACATCGAGCCGATCCAAGATACAACTTGCATATTCCATCATCGGTCGCCAATGGTACATGATAGCCACTCACCATGCTGACCAGGATATCATGACCGCACATAAGTTTCACTCTAGGCACTCATGCAAAATTGCCAACTTAACGCTTCATGAAACAAGGATATCCCAAGGTACAATCTGATACTGACTCACGCGATCACGATCACTCAGGGTCTCCATAAGTATAGTATTGGATGTTGATCTATCACACCATCGCCTGTCCAGTTATTCCCCTACTATCGAGCGCGACGTATGGATCTTTATCCCATATACCTTATGAGAGTCTGGATCTGCATCTCACAAGTGCCAAATCAGAATTCTACCTTGAACTTCAGATCACCTTTGTCCCACACATGTCAGAAAAAGATGACTCACACATCCTTGTGCACGATAGCGATACTGTGGCATTATACGCGTCTGGTAGTACCAACATGGTGGTCCAACTCCGAGGCCATGTATCTAGGTAACCTACCTCAGTGGCGTATAATGATCTCCACGCGTATCCTAAAGTCACAACCGACAAGTGTCTGAACAGGCCTCCAACAGATTCATCGTTCCTCAAGTCTTTCGAATCACACTACTCAGGATGCTAAAACCTGAGAGTGCTACACTTCAAGGTTCACTTACTTGGAAAGCCAAAACTCCTAGCACGAAGATTTGAAGTTCAACTTCGGATTACCATGCAGTGCGTGTACCCACTCGTCCCACGCATGCATGAGATTCCAAGGATAATTCAGTCCAGATAGGAATAAAATGGTTCCTAACAACCAACTCAACTGCGATTATCCTACTGTCGTTCCAGATAGATCTTAGTTCTTACTCGCCTGAACGCCCAACGCCAAGCGTAGTTCTATGGCTTCACTCGGGGTCAGACAAACAACAACTAACAAGAACTTAGGTCACTGCATTTCACGCTTATGCATCATTTCATATTCCATCTAGCGTAGTTCTAGAACTTAAATACAAAATGATAAGAACGGAAATGCATGTCCTCTTCCACCGACAAGGTATTCAAGCTTCGCCAATCTAAGTTACCACACTCATACATTCCACCAACATCTACTAGGTAACTACCCTCGCTTAGGGTACTCCAAGTTGGATCAGGATCTAATACTTCATCCATCCAATTACTGTCCGTACCAGCGCAATCATAAAGGTCTAACTCTTCTATCCGCATTTCCAGGGGTCATCTTGTCCTATCAGCTCACTCGTCATACTTAACACTGGCAACATCATCAGTACTGAATCCTACTAATTCACAGCTCAACACCTTCGGAGAATATCCCTTACAAGGCTCCTACTCATTCCTATTTGGATTTCCCTTGCTATTACCAAGACTTAGAGAAATATTCACTTCGTTCAGTCAAAATCCTGGGGGTTCTAGTTGTCTCCATCCACATCTTGACAGTTCGGGTATCACTACTTCGCGTCATACGCTCTCCTTAAGCTTGACGACTCCAATATCACCCACTTAAAACATCCAACAATTCATTACTCATCCCACTTCAACTACTTGGGTTCACAACACTTACAGGTTTACGAGTCCTCGTGGCGGCTCTGCCGTAATCCTACTGTCTCACACTCAGTCGATGAGTTGATCAAGTTCAACAACTGAATGAGATATCAGTAAAATCAGGCTAGCAACACACACTTGAGAGGAGGAAAAGAATTGCTAGTGATGTCTCATGGCTCGGCCGAGAATCGACCTGCTCTGATACCAACTGTAACACCCCATACATAACTGACTAGTATATTATGCATGAAACATTAAAGTTGATATTGAGTACATACAAAAGCTATAGATATAGAGAGATCCATATAAAATACAACATGAAATTCTACTAAGAATTACAACACATGTGTCTTCAATGGATCTGCACAGCGGAAAATGAGATCTGACGAGGTCTCCGAGCCGTCACCACTTAAGCCGTCAATCCGAACCTGCTATCTTTCAAACGCTACTAAACTGCACCTGAAAAAAATATAAGTTGATTGGGGTGAGATTACTAAATCTCAGTGAGTCCTCCTATCCTATGGGTCCACTCGGTTCTACAGGGTACATGCATCAAAAACCGAATCCACCATTGATCCGGGGTTCAACCTCACATCCGGTACAAGTACGGAGCAAACAAGGCGACTTATCCACCATTGGACTTGTCTCAAGAAAATACACATTGTATAGCAAACAAGTATGCAAACCCGCATCCGCATACGGGGAATCCAGAAGTGTAAACAACCCCGGCTAGGATTATGGAATAAATGCATCCTCGATGAGTAACCTCCTGCCTATTTGTCAAGGGACTTGTACAAGCACACTGCAGGATGGTTAAACGAGTCCACAAGCCTAAATGGCCGTACCATGACCTGGCCTAATTGGCGTCATTATCCCGTTAACCTCCTTCACGCTAGTGAGTTACGCCGAGTACAAACCGCCACCTTGACGCCTGAGCCCATCGGGCGAAAGCCTAGTATTAGTCTACGTGACTTTACTAGAGGTGAGTTATCTCATTATGCATTAGCCTACTTGGCCGCATAACCCCACCATACCGAGCACGCAAGTGTGTTAACGCCAAGTGAGTAGAACCCCGTACGGAAACTCACGAGCACACTGCAACGGTAGCTCAGATGCACACCATATCGAACAATACACATGAACGGGTTATTCCATTGGACTACACGGTCCGGGAAAATACCTTGACTTCATAGTAAGAGGTATATCCCAATCTAGCCTGCCGGCCACTTCGATTCAAGCATACAAAAATATGACATAAAGTCAAGGTCACAACAATGCAATCAATCCAATCGTTTAACCAAAACGATGGGGTCCATAGATTATCATGTATAAAACATAATGGCATAACGCTTTCAAATATGGGTATCACAATCATAATAAGCAATAAATAAACTATGCCATGCTTAACATAAAAATTATTAATCAATTGGTAAAGACATAAGTTCCATACTAATTCATTGATTCACTAAGTGGGGATAAAATATAATTAAACCAAACATTCTGGTTTGGGGACCAATTTTATTGGAAAGTACACGTCTCTAGCTTTCCAACGATATAAAATTTGCGCAATTCCGATACCCGAGCCGAAAGTTACAAATTTATGAAGTTTGCTGATTTTTCCCTTTTTACCCAGCGTAACGGGTTACGCCAAAACCGTAACCGGTTACGGGCACGAAAAACAGCCCAGAATTGCATTTTCAGCAGCGTAACCGGTTACACCAACAACCGTAACCGGTTACACTGAACCAGAACTATTTTTCTGCATTTTTAGGAGCTCTAAACCAGTCCCAATTGTCCTATATCAATTCCAATCATCAGGATTCAATTCTGAACGAATTTCCAACATGCAATAGTGATCTAATGTACACATTACATACATAAAACACAATCTAAGCATTAATCAAGCATGCATTACATAAAATTACCAATTAACAATTTATCACATTTATCATTCATTTAAGCATGCCATATGTTCATCTCAATCTAAACCCTTGACATGCATTCTTCCCCAAATCCTACCCAAGTTCTATCTAAAGGACTCACCTTGCTAAAATGAAGGTTGAGATCATGTTCTTTGCTGCCATTGCACTCCCACCATAGTCAAAGTTCCACTATATCCTCATCAAACCCGTAATCACACTTGTACCCACTTTCAGCATCACTGACACAACTTCAAGGTCAGTTTTCTCCTCCGAAACAGAAGCTATGAACGCGAACCATAGGTGCAAATCGAAGAGAAATTCGTTAGCTATCCAATGGGACCGGAATCGTTACGATCGGAGTTACGAGTTGAGAGTTATACCTGATTTTGTGGAGGCTGCACCATTGTTGCGAAAATGCACTTGCTTCATGAGTTCTTCTCTTGCTCTTAAGTTGTTCTTTCTTTCTTTCTCCACAAATTCTGATTTGCAAGCCAAACAAGTCCTTAAGTCCATGCAATAGAGTTAAGTTTCTCTTGTGCCCCTCAACTAAGCCAAAATTACTACTTTGCCACTTAGTTCCATTCTAACCAATCCTCTTTGTTTCTAACCATTCCACTAATTCTTCTAATAATCATTCTTAGATTAATAGAGAATAAAACCAATGATCTCTCTCTAATTACCATTTACTCATTCAAATGATAATTATCGGTGTCAAAAGATCGGGATATTACATATTCGGGGATAGTCTCCCCCTATAAATCATAATTATAGATCGGAAGAATCTCCCATGAACATTTTTCCAAAATCATTTTTCCTGTAATATGATAGAGGCTTAGATTATCCAATGCATTAGATCTTCTATTGATTTCTATGTAAATGTATTAAATTCAAACCTTCATGTCCCTATTGAGGAGTAAAATAATCTCTTGAAGGCTGGCCTTGTCCAACTTTAATTTGGTATCATTCTTGTTGATATCTTTATAAACCTCATTGTTATCTATTTGCAGTTCAATCTTTATGCGTCCTCAGTCATAAGCAATGTGTAAACAAAGAAGAATGCTTCTCAATTCCACCTCAGTCTTTGTTCAAGTTCTCATATTGTGGGAGAAACCTCCACAAAACACTCAATCACCATGCAAGATCAATGCAATATCAATTCTTCTCAATTCCACCTCAATCACCGTGCTTAAGACAATGCTTTAGTTACATTCCTATTTATTTCCATTACCGGATAGTAAACTCCTTCAAACAATAATGATTGAATTTGCATGTTTATTCATTTAATCAAGTATGCCTGACTAGTCAATAGACATTAGTTTCCATCATCAAAAGTTTATGTCATTGTTAATAGCATATAACTTGCAAAGCAAGGTTCCGCGGAAGCAGTTTAAGAATAGGAGATCATGAGTCTATTATACGTAGTAGTTTATTATAGTATTTGTATTCTGAATTTATTATTGGTTATATTTTATTTTGAAATATTTCGACTTCATTGTGTACTCTTGATTTATTGCTTAATATATGACATTTTTCCGTATCACATGTATGGTTTAATTTGTCCTAAAAAATAGAAATTATAGAATAATTATAACATATCGTCTTATTCATTAGAGTTTCTTTAAACTAAAGTAAAAAAACTACTCCGTGATGTAGTTTCAATAATGTGTCACCAAATTCTGTCTGGTGAAGATGGATCTGCGAAAAAATGTATTTCAAACAAGAGAATTTTAATAAGGGATTCACAATACGTACATTGCGTTATCTCCAAATTTTTTTTGTAAAATATATTGGGTGTTACCCAGTTTTAACTCTTTGACTAAAGCGGATGGTACGACCGTAGATGCATCTCTGAAATATGATTTGTTTTACATGAGTCATCTACAAATGAGATTAATATTCCCAATTCCCTCTCTGCTATATAGGGCGAATCCAAAAAAACACTCATAAAAAAACAAAGATTTCCCATTTACCCTTTTAAGTTCCCATATTTTAAGGTCTCATGAAAAGTAATCACTAGATTTAATGACAAGGTAGAGACATATTGGCTTCTAAATTGTTTTAATGGCGTGGTTACCACGTGTTATTTTAAGTAGTTATATTAAATAAAAAAAATAAAATTGAAATATTTTAAAAAAAATTGATATTTTAAAAAATTATAAATAATCATACGCGTTGGATTTAATTGAAATAAACAGACTGTATAAAATAATTTTATACAGTTAACTACTCATAAATGTTTGATCTTATAATCAATTTAAATTTTATTTTAAGTATTTATAAAGTAATTCAAACAGATAATGATAATGAATTGATAATGATAACGAATTTTTAGTGTCACACATTTTATGCCAAAAGTGCACATAGTTATTAAACCCTTTGACATTATGAATTTATTCATACATATTGATTACATCCCAGTATTCAACTTAATTTAAAATTGGGGGTATTATACTCTTGGAAGATGGTGGAGAAAAACACCAACACGTCCCGCCAAGACATCGTCCTTTCTCTTTACCACAGGACGGCTGACAATGTTCATCGGTTTTACACGGAGACTTGTTTTCGAATGCCAAGGAAATTTCTACATTTTCAACCAAAATATGTGTGTATGAGATTAGTGTTTAATCCAAAAACTGAAATATTTAAAGTGTAAATTCATATATGAAAGTTAAACATTATAACACGAGGATATCAAATTTAATCACTTAGTTCATTTGTTTCATACCTGTTGTTAAAACGAGAAAAGCCAATAGAAATAATATTGTAACTGCAAAACTCCTTGAAGTTGTCATTTTAAACTTTTACATATAAGATACTATAATATTTTATACGAGTCTATTTATATATGCATATTGTGATGTGATAATGCTCTTATATCTATAAATAATATCTTTTTCGTAATAAATTATAAGAAAATTTTATTTTTAATATTTATTGATTAATTAATTTATTTGATTGATAAATCAAATACATTAAATATTCAACAAATATAAAAAATAATATTTATTTATAATTTATTTATAATTTATTATGGAGAGAATATATTAATAAACTATATTACTATACAATATTTACTCTTAAAATTGCTTATATTTTGACAAATAGCAAAACGCTGGTCAATGCTTCATACACTTTCAATTGGCTTTTTATTTTAAACAAATAATATAGGACAATTGGTAAATTGTATTTTTCTATTATTTTTAATTAATTTTCGTATTTTATTAATTAGGTATTTTAAAAAATTATTTTTTTCACTTTTTCCTTTTTTATTCATAGAAAATATTAAAAAAAAAAAACTCATAAAAAGAAAAATAGCAGCTTTTGATCCAAATCAATTAACAATAAAATCTTTGATTTGATTTTTTCTACATATATAGTAAAAATCAAAACAAATATTTGAAAAGTTAATTTTATCTTAAAGTTTGATTTTGTTTTAATTACTTACCTTTTTTTTATTTTAACCTAGTTTTTTCATATAAATTAACAAACCCTTATTTTCCATATCTCTCACGTACAAATTCCACAACTAACCATTTACTCCTCTCAAAAAGAAAGAAAAAAAATCTTATTTTGTTAACCTTGTTCTTATACATATTTTTCACGTATAACATTCATTCCACAAAAGTTCTCCACTTTTTTTTTATATATAAAAACCATTCCTAACAATACAAAAAGCCAACCATCATCATCATCATCACCTATTCCAAACTTTTCAAACCAAACCACAATCAAAACATCAGTACAAATTTTCCATTTTTAACACTAACAATTTGTGCACCAAATATTGCTTTTGTTACAGGAAGGAGAAGAGGAACGAAAGTCGCAGACGCACCACCACCACCTGCAGATTTCGGCGTCGACCCCCAACCTCTACATTTTCAACCAAAATACGTGTGTATGAGATTAGTGTTTAATGCAAAAATTGAAATATTTAAAGTGTAAATTAATTTATGAAAGTTAAATATTATAAGACGAGGATATACAATTTAATCACTTAGTTCATTTGTTTCATACCCGTTGTTAAAACGAGAAAAACCAATAGAAATAACATTTTAACTACAAAACTCCTTAAAGTTGTCATTATCAACTTTTACATTACTATAATATTTTATACAAGTCTATTTATATATGCATATTGTGATGTGATAATGCTCTTATATCTATAAATAATATCTTTTTCGTAATAAATTATAAGAAAATTTTATTTTTAATATTTATTGAATACTTAATATATTTGATTGATAAATCAAATACATTAAATATTCAATAAATATAAAAATAATATTTATTATTAATTTATTATGGAGAGAATATATTAATAAACTATATTACTATACAATGTTTACTCAATAATCCTATAACTAGTAATACAAAGTAGTTACCTAATTCTCCATATCTTAAGCATATAAATCATTATAAAATAGAATAAGAACATTTTTATGTTTTTAAATAAACATATTTAAAATAATAATAATTTACTTTTAATATTTGCTATGTTTTTATCACAACCATTGAAAATCCTTCTTTTTATATTCCTATACTATTTAATCATTTAATCACATATGGTATTAAATATTAATAATAAATTTTAATTGTTAAATTTAGGGATTACCATTTTTAATCATTTTTATCCACTGTTTATTAAATTAAATAAAAAATAAATGGGTTTTTCTAACCTATGCAACATTACATAGGATAAGAAACACCATTTTTATCCACCGTTTATTAATACACCATTCTTAAATATAAATTACCATATTAATTATTATTCGTGTTAATATATTAATTAGGTGGGAGAGAGAAAATATAAAAGATTAATTTTAAAAAGAAAAATAATTGATACGATAATTTATATGGAAGGAATCAATTTATTAATTTTCCCTTATCCTATGCAATGTTGCATAGGTTAGAAAAACCCAAAATAAATTTGTCTAGAAAAATACAAATTAATTCCTTCTCTATATTATATTTAAAAATTATTTTTTCCAAAAAAATTAAAAATTAAAATATTTTATTCAAATTGTTTTAATTTCATATTTATTGTTTCAATATTAAATAGCCCTTTTCTAAATCAATACAAATCATTTAAAAAAAATTTAATACTCTCTCCAAATTGTATATAAAAGTTTTAAGAAACTTGTTGCACAAAAATATATTTTGATTTTTTTAAACATCCATAAAATATATTTATAACAATTTATCTCCCTCTAAATAAATTGTGTGAAATTAGTGGGTTATCTTACATCAAATCAATCATAGTTTTACGTCTCTTATTTTTAAGTAAAGAATTAAAAGACATATTATAAATTAATAATATATTATTATTTATATTTAATTTAAAAAATAATAAATTATCATTTAATATTGGGGTGCGGGTTCGAATTTGCGAAATCCTTCTTAGTCATGTTTCAAAGGTAAATAATTTGACAAATTAAAATTAATAACCTAATTCTCTATACTAAAAATTATTATAATAAGAATAAGAACACTATTATGTTCTTTAATAAAAATATTTTAAAATAATGTTAATTTTTTTAAGAATAATTGTTATTTTTTTTAAAGAGGGTTAAAAACAAAGTAACTAAACAAGAAAAACTCTGGGATAATCTCCCCATATATATCATAATTATAAATTGGAAGAATATCCCATGAACATTTTTCCAAAATCATTTTTTTGTGTAATATGATAGAGGCTCATATTTTCCAATGCATCAACGCTTGTATTGATTTCTATGTAAATATAATAAATTCAAACCCCCATGTCCCTATTGAAGAGTAAAATAATCTCTTGAAGGGTGGCCTTGTCCAACTTTAATTTGGTATCATTCTTGATATCTTTATAAACCTCATTTTTATCTATTTGAAGATCATTCTTCGTTCGTCCCCAGTCATAAGCAATGTGTAAACAAAGAAGAATGCCTCACAATTCCCCCTCAGTCTTCGTGCAAGTTCTTATATTTTTGGAGAAACCTCCACAACACACTTCATTGTTATTGTCATACCCCAAAATTTTCCCTCCTCTGCTTATCTTCAATGGCTCAAGGTCCAATGGTTTATTCAAGCAACATGCTCCTAATCGAGGGCCTCTCAAAACTAGGGTTTTCATTTTATCAAAGGATTGTGAATATTTAGGCCTCAAATGGATCTCAAGGTGTCTCATATGTCTAAAGGTATCTCTATGTCAATTATCAAGCTACAATTCCAAGGATTGCTCACTCAATGGCTCAGATGCTCAATAATCGACTATGCTGACCTAAAAGTCAACTACAGTCAAAATACAGTCAAACTTCAAGATTTTTGGTCAACATAAAGTATGTGAGTTTAAATCCATCATTTGATCAAAGTTTGATCATGATATATCAATAAAAACTCATAAATGAACAAATGCAAAGGTTCAAATTAGGGTTTTTATAGGAGAAAGTCAACTCAACTTTGACTGGCCATAACTTTCACATGGAGTATCAAAAATTTCCCAACCAAAGCCTATTTTGAAGGAAGTTTAATTCTCTACATCTTTGCCTCTCACAACCCAAGGCCAGAAATGATTCATTTGGAAGATATGGTGCAATATATTACAGGTCCTCAAAAAAGGTCAACAAAAACATCTTTTAGGTCAAAGCTCATAACTCGAGCATGGAAGCTCCAATTGAGGTGAAACCAAAAGGAGGTTTTAAAGGACTCTTTGAACTTTCCAAAAAGTCCTAGAACATGGTCATAGGGAAAATAGTAAAGGAGATGCAAGGCTTAGAAGTTGGGTGATTTTCAAGATGTGCTTGAAACCCTAATTGCTCAAAACTTGGTTTTTTAACTAAATGGGCCTAGAACTTATATTTAAAACACATCCATGATATGTATAAGAGCCTATAAAGCTATTCTTATTCTTTTGTATTTTATTTATATTTTATTTGAATTTTATTCATATAAATGCAAAATAAATAAAGTAAAATGTGGAAACAATTGAATTAATCCATATGGGTTTGATTTCTATCTTTTGAGGGCCCATATTATGCACCATGAAGTATCCTAAACGTGAAGCGTGATGGAGAAAAAAAATAACTTATTTTGGAAAGTATATATATAAATTATATGAAATTACCAAGGGGGCCTCATGATAGAAGCCCATGGTTAACCTAATGGATCCATATATATTAAGAAAAACGTTCAGCAAAGAGGGGAGGTTCTGGTGATCAGTCAAAGCAAGGGTTTAGAGTTACAAAAGGTGAAGAACTAGGGCAAGAGTTTTGGGAGAGAGGCAGGAGGTTTCAGCTGTTTGTAAAGGTTCCATAAATCCCCTGAGGCTCTTAAAGGCCTAACCAAGTTCTTAAGAAAGAAGAATCGCGCCCGGAAATGGTGAGGACCGTATGCACAGAAAGTAAGTTCTTTCTCAATTTGAATTCATTGATTCAGGCGTTGCTAACATATTTGAAGTGCATGGTTGTGTTTAGGAAGCTAGTTAGAACAGTTCTGGGCCATTACATGTGAGCTTCGACGTGAAACTCAGTCCTTGCCATTGTTGGCCGTGACTTCATCCCCTTGCCCGTATTCAATTGTACAAGCCGTTTTAGGTCTTGAAACTACCGCCATCGGACTCGCAGGGTATGAAATAGGGGGTAGGGTTAATCTGGGATGTGATTCTCAATATTTTACAGGTGTGATGATGGAGCTAGTCGGAGAAGGAGGCGGAGAGTACTGTGCACGGTGGTTTGACCATTACAGGGGCAGGTCAGCGCGTGCGTGGCACTTTCATGCATTGCTATTGGTGGTTCAACCATCCCAGGTTCTCTCTCCTCACAGGGTTGGAACGCAACTCAATTGTCTGGGGCCCACGCTTATTTTGTTTGACCTTTTTTTCATTCACGTAATTGTTTAATATTTATTCTATTCATGGTGTTTGAATAACAACTAACAGTGCTTGGTGGGGTGGTGTTGCTCGTGCTTGGTAAGCCAAGGGTCCAGGGCTCAACCCTTGCCCCTTGCATTTTTTCTAATTTATTTCTATACGTAGATCCCATGCATGCAGGTTCTTTAGGAGCACAATACACCCTTACATTACAGCCATAGGATCTCCTATGATTCCAATCTAACGTATCATAATTGCTAGTACACCATGGATCACCAAAGAGGGCTACACAGGATCCTTTTCCAGGTTTTATTTAATTGTTTTTTATATTATGTATATAATTACATGGTTAATCTTAATTTCTTAGGTTTAATTAGTTATGTTTATATTTAGGTAATTTAATTAGGATTAGTATAATAAAATTAGGACTAGGCTTTAGGATCACAATATTTTCTCCGATCATTCGATTATTTATTTAATTGATTTAATTAATTTAAATGGTTAAACATCACAACAAAAACCCTAGAAGGGTTATATGCATTAGGGTTTGTCCAATCCCACTGCCCATTTGGCAACCAAAACATTAATCCTTAATTAATTCTCTTCTCGACCCGACTAAATCTATTAGTCGCATTAGACAAGAGATGAAAAAATATCAAATTTAAAATATATTTAATTAGCTGCCCGCAACGATCGAATCTATCGATCTGAGTAACCAGCAATGCCCCATTAATCTGTTAGCTATACTGATCAAATCTATTGATCATCGCATCTAACAGTGACATATTAAATCAGGGTTGTACGCCCAAAACAATCAAAACACACTAAACCACGACACAACGGATTTTCATCCTTTTCAATCAGGCAATTCAAAATGCCTTTCAAATCAAATTCAAAACTACGATAGGCCATTCAAAAAGCCTTTAAAACAACTTCCAACCATATCATACTAATTCAAAGGCGTACAACCCTGTGCCCGAACTATGTTGACTCTGATTTTCCATAAGGAGATACGTAGGCACTTGGATAACCAAGGCGAGTCCCCCTCCCTAAAATCTCAATTCACTTTCAAATCTCAATTTTCACCCTATTCATTTCCTTAGCTATTAAATCTAAATTTTAGCCATAAAACCTTTACCTTGAATATAAAACCTTAGGAAAGGGTTGAGGGTGTCTAACACCTTCCCTCGACCTGAATATAATAACTTACCCCGAATCTCTTAACTGCGTAGGGTTTCCTATTCGCCGTTCAGAATAGGTGGCGACTCTAAAAGCTATATTTTTAGGGCAAGTTGCTACAATTATCCCTTAGAACTCCAGCATAACCTCATTTCAAGTTTCCCTTGACCACTCAATTCTTATTGGGTGTAATCCAAATTTCATTAGGTGGAGACCAACATATGAATTTAGGAATTTTATTTTTCATTTGAGCCTTCTAAGCAAGTTTGGTGCTCTCTTTTTAAATACTTACTTTCTTTCGAATTTCATTCGCGAGGTTTGTTGGCATGACATCATCTTCGTTGTGTTTTCTTTGATTTCTTCAGTACCATAACATATGATAGGTAGAAGCCCAAATCTCGTTGCAGTTTTGATCATTTGTAGCATTCAAATTGAGCTCAATCCGTACCTGTAAGTCATAGTAAAAAAATTTTCCCATTTTGTTTCATCAAATAATTCCAAATTTGTTTAGCATTTGTGTAGTCTCGCAAAACATGAGTGACTGGTTTTTCTTTGTTTGAGTACACCATCCACATAAATGTTCTAATTCTTTCATGTACCCCCGAACCCCAAATTTTGGTCCTTGTTTGCTTCCACATAAATGTGTCTTTACCGTTATCAACATTAAAGGGTGCGTAGCTATTAACTCCTCAACAATACTATGAGTAAAAATATTATTTATAACATCCAAGTTCAAATTACCAATATCATCCAATATATCTATGATTCTCTATAATTACGGTTCCCGAATGGAACCAATTCTCAAATGCCCAAGATTGAGGTCAGGTTGCAGCCAATTATCTTTCCACATATTAATTTTGGCACGGTTTCTAATGTTCTACTATACCATGTCATTCATGATGGGCCAGATATTTACAATGGATTTCCAAAGGCTATAATCATGAGCTTTGTCTTCTATGCCTATAAGACCTTATGCTTCCTGTCGTATTTGCCTTGTAAAACTTAACTCCATAAAGATTGACTTCATAGTACAAGTTCCATTCTAGTTTGAGAAAGCAAACTTTATCCATATCAATTAACTGTATGAGCTTTCTTACCTGCATCCAAATTACCCCATATCATATGAAGTATCTTTGAACATTATGAATATCTTTAAGGCTTTATTTAGGAAGAGCACATGTCATCATGGAAAAAGTTGGATTGACTTCAATCACTGGTTTTTGATACAAGAACTCTACCTGCAAATGACATTTTTTTTTTCATGTCACTAGTTTTGATTTAATATGATCCAAAATGTATTGGTAGTCATTTTTTATCCAATACTTATAAAATAAAATCAAAAACAAATTTATCTAAAAAAATACTAATTAATACCTTCTCCATATTATATTTAAAAATGATTTTTTTGTAAGAAACATTAAAAATTATAAATATTTCATTAAAATTGTTTTAATTTCATATACATTGTTAAAATATTATATAGCACCTTTTTAAATCAATAGGTCATTTATTAAACTATTTGTCAAAAAGCTATTAATACTCTATCCATATTGTATATAAAAGTTTTTCAAAAATTACCGAAAAAATTTAATTTATTTATTAAAAATATCCATAAAGTTTATTTTTAAATATGTATCTCCCTCGAAATAAATTGTATCAAATTAGTGTATTTTCTTACATCAAATTAATTAAAGTTTTGGGTCCAATATCCCATACCAGTCTAAGCATGATTATACATATATTTATAAAGTGCTAAGAAGGAATTATGGATTTATTATGTGTAAGTATCAGATATGCCTAAGAGGGGGGGGTGAATTAGGTTTTCAAAAATTAATCGGTTTTATGAGAATGTCTTTACTAATTTTTGGTTAAGTGTTTGAAGGCTTTTGATGGTTTTTATCTTTTTCTTGGTAATGGTAATGAAAGCGGTAAAAGCGAAAAGATAAAGAACACAACGATATATACTGGTTCCCCTCACAATCCGAGAGTACTCCAGTCCCCTTTCAAACACGAAAGAGATTTCACTATAGTTAGAATTATTGTACAAGCCTATGCCTACTATCTAACCTATAGGGTGATCAAAGGTTCTTAACACCTTTAAGACCAAAACAACACTAATGTGAATGAAGAACAATCCTCTTCAAACACAACACTTACTTCCAACAATCCTGGATAGTAAGGAGAAATAATTTTTTGAATGATACAAGAATTTATGAAGATGAATAATATATCAATCTTGGATTGATCTTCCCTTTCAAGCATACAATTCTTTTTAATGATAAACAAGTGTCCATACTTCATTTTTATTTGAAACTTTGTTCATACAACTTTCACTCAAATACCAAAGTTTCATATCATACATCCATTGAACACTTGTTTATCATTAAAAAGAATTGTATGCTTGAAAGGGAAGATCAATCCAAGATTGATATATTATTCATCTTCATAAATTCTTGTATCATTCAAAAAATTATTTCTCCTTACTATCCAGGATTGTTGGAAGTAAGTGTTGTGTTTGAAGAGGATTGTTCTTCATTCACATTAGTGTTGTTTTGGTCTTAAAGGTGTTAAGAACCTTTGATCACCCTATAGGTTAGATAGTAGGCATAGGCTTGTACAATAATTCTAACTATAGTGGAATCTCTTTCGTGTTTGAAAGGGGACTGGAGTACTCTCGGATTGTGAGGGGAACCAGTATATATCGTTGTGTTCTTTATCTTTTCGCTTTTACCGCTTTCATTACCATTACCAAGAAAAAGATAAAAACCATCAAAAGCCTTCAAACACTTAACCAAAAATTAGTAAAGACATTCTCATAAAACCGATTAATTTTTGAAAACCTAATTCACCCCCCCTCTTAGGCATATCTGATACTTACATTTGGCATCAGAGCAAGTTATAGGTAACTTGTTCCTAAAGATCCAGAATGGCTTCCGCAAATCAAAGACCGGTTTTCAAAGATGGTGGTTCTAACAACAAGCCTCCATTGTTTTGTGGTGAATATTTTGACTTTTGGAAAATCCAAATGAAGGCTCATCTAGAAGCACAAGGAGAAGAAGTTTGGGAGGCTGTCCTACAAGGTCCTCATGTTCCTACAACGGTCGTTAATGGTGTTGGATCGGAGAAACCTAAAGCGTCATGGGATGATAATGATAGAAAAAGGGTTCTTGCTGACAAAAAGGCGATCAGTCTTCTTCATGGTGCTCTTAGTATGGATGAATTCTTCCGAATATCAACATGTACAACATCAAAGGAAATTTGGGATACTCTTGTAGAAACTCATGAAGGTACCGCCGAAGTTAAAAGATCAAGGTTGAATACTTTAAGCCAAGAGTACGAACTGTTTAGAATGAAGCCCGGAGAAACTATTCTCGATTTGCAGAAACGATTCGTACATTTGACAAATCACTTGAAGGCACTTGGTAAGACTCTTACTACCGAAGAACTTAATCTTAAAGTGCTCAGATCTTTGACAAGGGAGTGGCAACCAAAAGTGACGGCGATATCCGAAAAGAAGAATTTATCAAAACTTACTTCCGCAACACTATTTGGAAAACTTCAAGAATATGAGACAGAACTTGGAAGATTGGAAAAGCATGAGAACTTAGAGAAGAAATCCAAAGGCATTGCATTAAAAGTAGATTCAATAGAAAGCAAAATGAAAGATGCATCGGATGAAGATGAAAACTTCTTGCTTCTTGTAAAAAGGTTAGGCAAATTTTTTGGTAATAAAAATAATATTGATAATACTAACTATGTCAAAAGAAAGAAATTCTCAAAGCATAAAGATAAAGAAGCATCCACTTCATCACAAGAAGTTACATGCTATGAATGTGGGAAACAAGGACACATAAAGCCGGAATGTCCAAAGCTTTCGAAGAAGAATGTATTCAAAGGCAAAAGGGAGTTCAAAAATAAAAAGGCCTACATAGCATGGGAAGATAATGAAGTAAGTTCCTCCTCGGACTTCGATAGTGACGAAAGTGCAAACCTAGCACTAATGGCATCACACCACTCCGACGATGAAGAAGGCGAGGTATGCTTGAAGACCACTTCAAACCTATGGTATCTAGATAGTGGTTGTTCAAAGCATATGACGGGTGACTTAAACCAATTTTCAGATCTAAGGTTAAATGCCAAGGGTTTTGTCACTTATGGAGACAACAATAAGGGAAGAATTCTTGGCAAAGGCAAAGTTGGTGCACCACCTTTCACATCCATTGAAGATGTTCTTTATGTTGAAGGACTAAAACATAATCTTCTAAGCATTAGCCAACTTTGTGACAAAGGCTTCAAGATCAAATTCACTAAGGAAGAATGCTTGATCATCGATGAAGTCACCAATGAGGTAAAACTCAAAGGTACAAGAATTAATAACATTTTTATGATTTCTTTAAATGATTTATCTTTGAAAGTAAAATGTCTTTTGGTAAACAATAATGAATCATGGTTATGGCATAAAAGAGCAGCCCATATTCATATGGATCATTTAAATAAGTTAACCAAACATGATCTTGTTATTGGCTTACCTAAGATAAAGTTTGTCAAAGATAAACTATGTGATGCTTGTCAAAAGGGAAAGCAAACCAAATCGTCTTTCAAACCAAAGAATGTGGTGACTACAACAAGACCACTTCAATTGTTGCATATGGATCTATTTGGTCCATCAAGGACAAGAAGCTTCGGAGGTAATGTATACGCTTTAGTTATTGTTGATGACTATTCTAGATATTCTTGGACTTTGTTTCTTGTGCAGAAAAGTGATGCTTTTAGAGCCTTTAAGAAGTATGCAAAACAAATCCAAAATGAAAAATCATTAAAGATTGTATCCATAAGAAGTGATCATGGTGGAGAGTTTCAAAATGCATCGTTTGAAGAATTTTGTGAAGAACATGGTATCTCTCATAATTTTTCAGCACCAAGAACTCCACAACAAAATGGAGTAGTTGAAAGGAAAAATAGGTTTCTAGTGGAACTTGCAAGAACAATGCTTAGTGATGCAAATCTTCCTAAATATTTTTGGGCGGATGCGGTTAGTACGGCATGTTATGTTGGAAATCGAGTAATCATTAGACCTATCTTAAAGAAGACTCCATATGAACTCTTCAAAGGAAGAAAGCCAAACATTGCTCACTTTCACATCTTTGGATGCAAGTGCTTTGTTCTAAACAATGACAAAGACAATCTTGATAAGTTTGATGAGAAATCCGACGAAGGTATATTTCTTGGTTATTCTCTTTCTAGTAAAGCATATAGAATTTATAATAAAAGAACTTTAACTATTGAAGAATCCATGCATGTATCTTTTGATGAGACTAACACCTCCAAAGAGGAAATAGTTGTTTGTGATGATGATGATCCTTTAGATTTACCCCCGGAAGAACCTTCAAATGATACAATTAAGAAGGCACCGGAAGAACTTTCAAATGATATAATTGTGAAGGCACCGGAAGTACAACAAGAAAGTGTTCAACAAGAAAGTGTACAACAAGAATCAAACACCAATGATCTACCAAAAGAATGGAGAACTCATAGAGATCATCCTATTGATAAAGTTATTGGTGATATTAGTCAAGGAGTTGCAACAAGATTAAATCTCAAAGATGCTTGCTTACACATGGCTTTTGTCTCTCAAATTGAACCTTCCAAAGTTGATGAAGCCTTAGGAGACGATCAATGGATAAATGCAATGCAAGAAGAATTAAATCAATTCGAGAGAAATCAAGTTTGGGAACTTGTTCCTAGACCAAGTAATAAACATATCATAGGTACTCGATGGGTGTTTAAGAACAAACTTGATGAGAATGGTATAATTGTTCGAAACAAAGCAAGATTGGTGGCCCAAGGTTACAATCAAGAAGAAGGAATCGACTTTGAAGAAACATTTGCTCCGGTTGCAAGGTTAGAAGCTATTCGTCTTTTACTTGCTTATGCATGTTCATTAAATTTTCAGCTTTATCAAATGGACGTCAAGAGCGCATTCTTGAATGGTTACATCAATGAAGAAGTCTATGTCAAACAACCCCCGGGATTTGAAGACTTCAAGAATCCTTCACATGTCTTTAAGTTGAGAAAGGCTCTTTATGGATTAAAGCAAGCACCTAGAGCATGGTATGATAGACTTAGCAATTTTTTGTGTGAAAAGGGTTTCGAAAAGGGTAAGGTTGATAAAACTTTGTTCATTAAGAAAATCAAGAGTAACACTTTATTGGTTCAAGTCTATGTTGATGATATCATTTTTGGATCGACTAACAAAGAAATGTGTGAGGAATTCTCATTGATGATGCAAGGAGAATTCGAGATGTCTATGATGGGAAAGATGAACTACTTTCTTGGACTACAAATTAAGCAACTCAAAGATGGATTCTTTATCAATCAATCCAAATATTGTAAAGAACTATTGAAGAAGTTTGATATGGACAATTGTAAAGCAATGAATACTCCAATGGGCTCCGGTACATATGTTGATCAAGATGAATCCGGTACTCCAATTGATATTACCAAGTATCGAGGTATGATTGGTTCTTTATTGTATTTGACGGCAAGCCGTCCTGACATAATGTTTAGTGTTTGTCTTTGTGCTCGCTTTCAAGCAAATCCAAAGGAATCACATCTTATGGCGGTTAAAAGAATCATGAAGTATCTCAAAGGAACGACCAACGTTGGCCTATGGTACCCTAAAGGTAGTGTTTGCAATTTAATTGGTTATTCTGACGCGGATTATGCAGGTTGTAAAACTGATCGTAAAAGCACAAGTGGTACCTGTCACATTCTTGGAAATGCATTAGTTTCATGGGCTTGTAAAAAGCAAGCATGTGTTGCTCTTAGCACGGCCGAAGCAGAATACATAGCAGCGGGTAGTTGTTGTGCACAAATTCTTTGGCTTAAGCAACAACTTCGTGACTACGGACTTGATCTCGGATGCATTCCTCTTCGATGCGACAACACTAGTGCAATTAATATTACAAAAAATCCGGTCATGCATTCTAGAACCAAACACATAGACATTCGACATCATTTTCTCCGAGACCATGTCCTTCAAGGAGATGTCGAAGTAACATTTGTGGATACTCATAACCAACTTGCGGATATCTTCACCAAGCCACTCGCAAAAGAACCTTTTTACAAAATTCGGCGAGAACTTGGAATTTTAGATGAAAAAGATATATGATTCTTCATTTGGTAAAACAAAGGTACACATATGATTAATATTTTTTTTATAAATATACTAGCATTAATGTCTATGAATCTCTTTGTGAAAAATACTTCTTTCTATGTATTTTTTAGCTTTTTTGGTTAAGGAACCCGGGTTCCCAAAAGAGGGAACCGGTTCCTAGTCTAGTCTGCCTGTTCTTTACGCATGCTTAAGGGCTGGAACCCGGGTTCCCAAAAGGAGGAACCGGTTCCTGCGTAACTTTTTTATTTATTTATTTTTTTTTTTACTTTTTATGCTACATGTGATAACTCTCTCTTCTTTCTATATGACATATTCTCTCCTCTTTTATGTTCCCTTGTCTTTATTCCTATGTCATAACTTGTCCCCTTCTCTTCTCTCTATGTATCATAACTTTTTTTTTATTCACTCCATCTCATTACTCTCTTCAACAACTTTGACCTACTTTATTCACATTCAAACTCATTCAAACTCATTCATCTCACTCTTGACCACACTACTCATCTTCTTCAACCTTCCTCCACTACCATTAAAACCCTCTAAATCAAGCTTTTACTCCACCAAAATTAAAACCCACTCATCCAATCTCCTATATATACTCTCACATATCCAAAACTCATATCACAAAACTCTCCATAACATCAAATCCGAAAATCCCCTTCTCAAACCCTAACTCTCAAAAAGCTTCAACCATGGCTTCTTCATCAAGAGCATCAAAGGGAAAGAAAAAGGCAAGGAATGATTTCGATGAACAACCTCTTCCAAAGAATCCAAAGCTTAACATTCGGAATAGGCCTCTCTTGATCTCAAAATATGGTAACCTTGAATCCTTTCCTTCTCATAGCTTTATATTTCCGGAAAAACTAAGATATCAAGGGGTTTATGATTTTGTAAGTGATTATGGAAAAATATATCCGGATTTGGTTAAGGAGTTTTATGATAATTTGACTATTGTGTTTGGTAATGATCTATCTAACCTAGAAGAAATTAAGCTCACTTCTTCGGTTCGTAACAAAACTATTAGGATGGATGTTGCTTCTTTTGGTAATTGCTTAGGACTCCCTACTACCGGCCAAGTTTTGGTTGCCGGTTATACACCCGAGTGGGAAGGCTTTAGCAAAACACAAAGCTTTTTAGATATGATCCGACCATCCCAAACCGCTACCGTAACTCAACAAAACCCTCTCTCCTCAAAGTTTAATATGTTTGGATCAAACTTTCCGGTTAATGAGAGAATGCTCCACTTCATCATTGCCTATGTTTTGCTCCCAAAACATTCTAATCACTCCCGTGTCAATGAGGTAGAACTTCAAGTGCTTTATGCTGTCAAGAATAACATTCATATCAATTGGGCTGTCACAATGTTGCTCCACATGCATAGGCTTCAACATTTGAGTCGTGGTTTACCTTATAGTAGACCCATTACACATATCATGAAAGCTGCCGGTGTGAACCTTAAGAATCAACCTTCTTTACCTATGACTCCAAGGGAATGTGAGATCAATGACAAAACCGCACTCAAGAATACCGGTATTGTCTTAGCTTTGGACGGAACTTTTGTTTACAAGGATGATGATGTTCCACCACCCATTCCGGAAGGAGGAGCTACTTTGGATATAGTCTTCAACAAATTGTGTTCTATTGAAACCACCATTGCTAATCACTATCAAGAACAACAAGCGGAAAATGCCTTCTTTCGCCAACAAGATGATGAAGGGATTGATGGCATGGATGATGAATGAGCATTATGTGTCTAATTTGTTTCCTTTCAATTTATATGTATTTTCCGTTTAATGTCCTATTTCGTTTATGCATTTCTAGTTTGTACTATGGTTTAATTTTCTATGTTGTGTTTTATTAAGTTTCAATTTCTATATTGTAAGACTTATGGTGTGTTCTCTTAATCATTATTTCTATGTGTTAACTTTTATTTCTATTATCATACATGATATTTTCTATCTTTCATCTTCTTTCCCATTCCTTTTTGCTAATGACAAAGGGGGAGAAGATTTATATATATACTATATATGTGCACATGTATGTTTGTATGTTTCTCTAACAATTTGTAGCAAGCAAATCTTCAATAAAAAATGGACTCAAGCAAAGCATCAATTATCATATGCAAATCTTCAATAAAAGAATGGACTCAAGCAAAGCATCAATTATCATATTAAGGGGGAGCTTTGTTTTAGGGGGAGGAGATCCAAATGTTAAAGAAACATCACCATTCTACCAATTTCAAGTATTTTGTCATCATCAAAAAGGGGGAGAATGTGAAGACAATCCTTCTACAATTTGGTTTTGATGAAGACAAGATTTCAATTGCAAAAGGAATGGATCAATTCATATGAAAGCATAAAGATTCAAGTATTTCAAAAAGAGTTTAAATTTCATTGATCAAAAATATTAAGGTATATAATATACAACTCTCTTGATGCATAAACAAGTGTTCTCAAACATTCATACATGTTCCATAATATTTGCAAATCATTAGAAAATCATTCAAGCCGTTAAAAATGAGTTTTTGGCATTTTTTGCATGTGGGAACCGAGTTCCAGTTTGGAGGAACCGGTTCCCAGATCCCACTGCCCAGCATATTTTCGTTCATCAAGTCCAGGAACCGAGTTCCACTTTATGGGAACCGGTTCCCCAGTTCAAATTTTCAAATTTTATTAACGTTGCATATAGGGAACCCGGGTTCTGTTTTAAGGAAACCGGTTCCCACGTGAATTTTTTCAAAAATTCAGAATTCTTTTCATTCTTCAAAAGACACCTCTTCATCTTTTATTCTTGCATCCTTCCATACAAAATAACCATTTGTAAAGGTGTCTTAGAGGCTATATATTTCAGATTTTTCACAATTTCTTTTTTTCACCTCTTTCATTCAAATAATTCAAACAATTCAAGTGTCCATATCTTTCACAAAAATCATTCAAGTGTCCATACTTCATTTTTATTTGAAACTTTGTTCATACAACTTTCACTCAAATACCAAAGTTTCATATCATACATCCATTGAACACTTGTTTATCATTAAAAAGAATTGTATGCTTGAAAGGGAAGATCAATCCAAGATTGATATATTATTCATCTTCATAAATTCTTGGCAAAATTATACCCAGGGTCCTTTAAGTTATTTTATTGTAACAAGTTGGCCCTTGATGTTTTTTTCACTACAAGTTGGTCCTTTATGTTAACTTACGTCTGCGCAGTTAACCTTTTTCATAAACTTCGTTCCAAAAAAAATGAAGTGACACTAATGGTGTTGATGTATCACTTAACATACGTTAGAGACCATCATTGAATCCTATAATAAAATTTTTCAGAATTTTTTAGAGCATAAAAATATTTTTAAACTAATTAAAATGCACACAAAAGAAATAAATTAAATAAAAATAATAAAACAGAAAATAAAATTCTCAGAAAATTACACAAAGTGTAAAATGAGAAGAAATATTTTTAGGAATTTTTTCATTATTTTTGGACCAACAATGAGTTTAATATGAATTTTAAAAGTTAAAAACGAAATAAAATAAAATTAATAAAACAGAAAAAAGGTCAACGATGCATACATTAGTTAACATAAAGGACTAACTTATAGCAAAAAAAATATAAAGGACCAACTTGTTACAATAAAATAACTTAAAGGACCCTGAATATAATTTTGCCTAAATTCTTGTATCATTCAAAAAATTATTTCTCCTTACTATCCAGGATTGTTGGAAGTAAGTGTTGTGTTTGAAGAGGATTGTTCTTCATTCACATTAGTGTTGTTTTGGTCTTAAAGGTGTTAAGAACCTTTGATCACCCTATAGGTTAGATAGTAGGCATAGGCTTGTACAATAATTCTAACTATAGTGAAATCTCTTTCGTGTTTGAAAGGGGACTGGAGTACTCTCGGATTGTGAGGGGAACCAGTATATATCGTTGTGTTCTTTATCTTTTCGCTTTTACCGCTTTCATTACCATTACCAAGAAAAAGATAAAAACCATCAAAAGCCTTCAAACACTTAACCAAAAATTAGTAAAGACATTCTCATAAAACCGATTAATTTTTGAAAACCTAATTCACCCCCCCTCTTAGGCATATCTGATACTTACATTATGATTAAAGGAAAGGTTAGTTGGAATAGAAAGATATTGGTTAGAAACCAACTAATGGCAAGATTGTAGTTATGGCTTAGTTGGGGGATAAATTGGACATTAATCTCTATTTGTCTGGGCCTAAAGCTAGTAGGTAAGGCATTAGTTTCTGCAATTCAGATTTTTAGTAAGAAAGAAGATGAGAGAGCTTATACTCAAGTGGGAGAAAAAATGAATCATGTCCATCTTTTCTATTTTCGCACTCCAATGGCAGCCACCACAAATCATGTCATAACTTTCTGCTTAGAACTCCGATTCAGGTAATTCTTGAAGATTCAGATTCTACACGAAATTCCCTTTGATTTGATATATTAATTCGTGTTCATAGGTTCGATATCGATGGCGATAAGTAAGTTTGAAGTTGGGTGATCCATGCTGAAAGTGAGTCAAAAGGGGATTACAGGTTTGTTCATGTTGGGGGTAAACTTTGGCTATGGAGTTCAATGGCTGTAAGAACATCACCTTAATCTCCATTTAAGCAAGTTGAGTCCTTAGTTAGAGTCTTTGGAGTTTGACATGCAAGGGTTTATGTTTGGGGAAAAAGGATTGTGAGAAATAGTCCATGATTCTTGATACTAATATGATTTTGATGATAAATATTAGTTGTACATGTTAATTATTGGATATATTTGTTGTAATCGTTGCTTGCAGATGGTATTGTTGGGGTTAGAGTACCCCATTGTAGCTCTGATACGTCTTGCATTTTTTTGCAAAATCGTTAGCTCGCTAAGCGGATCCAAGTCGCTTAGCGAATGCTGTAACACCCCATAAAATTCTTTATTTAATTTAATTAATTTTTTATTAAATATTATAATTAATTGGATTATTTGAGAAATATGGATGAAATAAGGCTAATGGGCCAGTGTTGCAAGTAGCAGTTGGAGGGTGTATCAGTTGCAAAGCCCTTTTCTAAAATAAAGTTATATTTTCATAAAATAGAAAAGAGGGGGATATTGTGAAAAGAGAACCAAAAAGGGAGAAGAGAAGATTGAACGTGAAATTGGGAGAAGAGCAAGTGCGAAGAGCAAGAGCATCCAAGAATTCGACATCGAGGTAAGGGGGGATTCTTCTCATTAGCCTCTATTATGGGTATTATGAATGATTCGATTGAATTCGTATGTCAGGATTCTGAATCGGATTATATGTCGGTGTTTGGGGTTTTGTGGTTTGTAGAACTTTAGGTTCAAATTATGATGTATGATGCAATTAAGTTGTGGTGAATGATGTTTGATGTTGATTACTGATGTTAATACCTGTTAGAAGTATATATAAATGTGCATTTTCGTGTTGTGATGAGATTTTGGACGTGTTGAGATGATTGGGTTCGCACTTGGGATGAAAACAGTGCTGCAGAAAAGTGATTTTTCTGCTATATCAGTAATGTAACCGGTTACATGAGGGAAGTAATCGATTACATGGTCTCAAACAGGCGAAGAACTGCATTTCGCGATGATGTAACCGGTTACATCATTTAGGTAACCGGTTACCACTGGGCGAAATTGAAAAATAAAATTTACTGTCAGTGATGTAACCGGTTACATCATTTAGGTAACCGGTTACCACTGAAGCTTTTTGAAAAAAATACTTATTTTAAATATCCGTAACTTTTAGACCGTTAATCCTTTTTGTACGCCGTTTCGAGCACCTGGTAGATGAATTAATTCCCTATTTTATGATGTATATTAGGGGATTATAATTTAAAAATCATTTTGTTGGTTTTGTGGATTGTGTTTAGTGATAGTTTGAGTAATGGTACAAACATGCCATGCGGTGTTTCTAGCTATTACGATTGATGAGATGATAATATATTTGTGGTGTTAAATGTATTATGTTGTGGTGAACATCAAATGGTTGTGATACTATTATGCTTGTATGTTGTGACATGAAATGATTATGAATTGTTGGTGGATATTAATGATGAGCATGTCGTGGTTGATGCATGCATTTCATAATCATGTTGTGGGCTGTATCCCTTATGGTGGTGGGACAGCGGTAGCTAATTCCCATTGTGTGGAATTAGTGAGAGATGTAGCCGAATCTTTATGGTGGTGGATCGGTGAGATGGGTTATCCCATGATTGGTACCACATGCATTTAGTTGCATTGTATTAGGTTGTTGTGTATAATTGTAACATGAATGGAAGTTGTCCAATGTTGCAATTTGTGTATATTTTCGTATGAATGACTGTATTTGATAAATGTTGCTATGCTATCTGAGTATAATGGATTTGGGTGAATAATGTATGGATGAAGTTGTATTGTTTATATTCCTATAAAATTTGTTAATGCGAATGAAACTCACCCTTACTGTTGTTATTTTTCAGATTGAGGAGTAACTTGTGTACTTGGTGAGGATTAGCTCGTCAAGTAGTTCGTTAGAGTCAGTCGGGTCTGTGTCATGCTCTGGTCGTGTAACACCGGGAACGTTATTTTAGAATTGGCTGATAAACTTCTGTTTTGTTTATGGTTTATGGTTGAATTATGAGTCTCCGACTCCGGTTGTTTGATTATTCAGTTGTTAAGAATATTCCGCTGTGTTAACATGATACCTGAATAATTTTGGTTTATCGTTCCTTATATGGCATGACATGAATGTTTATTTATTTTATTGGAGTTGTAATGCCCTTTTTCATGTTTTACTCTGATTTTTTGTTAAATTTTCCGCGGGGTTTAGAAGGGTGTTACAATAGTGGTATCAGAGCATAGTCGGTCGTTTGAGTCAGAGTCTTAAAGTCGGTTAATCCTTCGTATACGACTAGTGTAAGGTTGACACTGTCGATACTTCTTGTTCTAATGAATATTGTTTGATATTTAGCAGAACAATGGTCGGAAGAGGAGGAAGAAATGACGACGCGGTCGCTGAGGCTCTGGGCATGATTGTTGGTGTGTTGGGAGGAATGCCAATGGAGCCGGTATTGGTGCTGACAGGCAGCTGAACAGTTTTCAGAGGAACAATCCTCCGTTATTCAAAGGCACGCACGAACCCGAAGGCGCTCAGAGGTGGCTGGAGGAAATTGAAAGGATCTTCAGAGTGATCGATTGTGCTGAAAATCTGAAGGTGAGGTATGGGACTCACATGCTGTCTGAAGAAGCTGATGATTGGTGGATGGCTAGTAGAGATGAACTTGAATCTGCAGGTGTAGCGATTACTTGGGCTGTATTCAGGCAAGAATTCCTGAGAAGGTACTTTCCTGAGGATATTCGGGGCAAGAAAGAAGTTGAGTTTTTGGAGCTGACACAAGGTAACATGATGGTACCGGAATATGCTTCAAAGTTTGTTGAGCTGGCCAAGTACTATGTCCACTATAACAATGATGAAGCGAGCGAATTTTCGAAAAGTGTTAAGTTCGAGAATGGTCTCCGTGATGAAATTAAGCAGGGAATCAGGTACCAAAGGATTCGTCGGTTTACTGATTTGGTAGATTGTAGTAGAATCTATGAAGAGGATAACCTCAAGCAGAAGTCATCTCACTCCCGCGAGTTAGTTGACAAGAAAGGGAAGAAGCCTATGGACCGTGGTAAACCATATGGTAGAGGTAATTATAAAGCTGGAAGCTGGAAGAAGCCTAGTGGGGGAGACTCTAGTGCCCCTGTTAAGTGCTTTAAGTGTGGGGAACCGGGACATCGTGTCCACGAGTGCAAAAGCGAAGAGAAGAAGTGCTACCGGTGTGGTAAAGCAGGCCACATTGTTGTTGGCTGCAAAGGAAGGACTGTGACTTGTTATAACTGTGGTGAAGAGGGCCATATTAGTCCACAGTGTCCTAAGCCAAAGAAGAATCAAGCTGGGGGTAAAGTTTTCGCTTTATCAGGTTCAGAGACTACTCCAGAGGATCGATTGATTAAAGGTACGTGTTTTATCCATGGCACTCCTTTAATTGCAATAATAGATACTGGAGCAACTCACTCGTTTATTTCGTTGGATTGTGCTAAAGTCTGAACTTGGAAATATCTGATATTCCTGGAAGTATGATCATTGACACTCCTGCGTCGGGTTTAGTGACTACTTCGTTTTCCTGTTTGAACTGTCCAATTGATATTTTTGGTAGAGAGTTCGGAATGGACTTATTGTGCATTCCTTTGGAACAACTTGATGTTATTTTGGGCATGAATTGGTTGCAATTCAATCGGGTTCATATCAACTGTTTCACGAAGACAGTTATGTTTCCTGAAGATGTCAGTGTCGAGAATATAGCAATGACTGCTAGACAAGTGGATGAAGCAATGAAGGACGGGGCTGCCGTGTTTATGTTGATTGCATCCATGGAAGTGAAGAAGAAAGCGGTGAGTAGTGATTTACCAGTAGTATGTGAATTCCTAGAAGTTTTTCCAGAAGATGTAAGAGAGTTACCGCCAGAGAGGGAGGTAGAATTTGCTATTGAGTTAGTTCCTGGAACTAGTCCTGTGTCGATGGCGCCGTATCGTATGTCGGCATCTGAATTAGTAGAATTGAAGAGTCAGCTGGAAGAGTTACTGGAAAAAGAATTCATTCGTCCTAGTGTGTCTTCGTGGGGTGCGCCAGTGTTGTTGGTAAAGAAGAAATAGGGCTCTATGAGACTGTGTGTGGATTATAGACAGTTGAATAAAGTTACTATCAAGAATCGGTATCCATTACCGAGGATTGATGATTTGATGGATCAACTGGTTGGTGCGAGTGTGTTTAGCAAAATTGACTTGAGGTCGGGATATCATCAGATTCGGGTGAAGACGGACGATATTCAGAAAACGGCATTTAGAACAAGGTATGGTCATTACGAGTATACAGTGATGCCATTTGGGGTGACTAATGCACCGGGGGTTTTCCTGGAGTATATGAATAGGATCTTCCATCCTTATCTAGATCAGTTTGTAGTGGTATTTATCGATGATATTCTAATATATTCTAAGAGTGAAGAAGAACATGCAGAGCATCTAAAGGTGGTATTAAAAACTACTGAAGGAAAAGAAACTTTATGCGAAACTGTCAAAGTGTGAGTTCTGGCTAAGTGAAGTAAGCTTTCTCGGGCATGTAATTTCTAAAGATGGTATTGCCGTTGACCCAACGAAAGTAGAAGCAGTGTCTCAATGGGAAGCTCCGAAGTCAGTTTCCGAAATCCATAGTTTCCATGGTCTTGCGGGTTACTATAGAAAGTTCATTGAAGGTTTCTCGAAGTTAGCATTATCGTTAACTAAGTTGACTAGGAAGGGTCAAGCATTCATCTGGGATTCGAAATGTGAAGAAGGATTCCAAGAATTGAAGAGCAGGTTGACTAGTGCGCCGATCTTGATTTTGCCGAATCCGGCGGAATCTTTTGTTGTATATTGTGATGCTTCATTGTTGGGATTAGGAGGTGTACTAATGCAGAATCAACAGGTAGTCGCTTATGCGTCGAGGCAACTCAAGGTACATGACAGAAACTATCCGACTCATGACTTAGAGTTGGCAGCAGTAGTATTTGTGTTGAAATTGTGGAGACACTATCTGTATGGTTCGAGGTTTGAAGTGTTTAGTGATCACAAGAGCTTGAAGTATCTCTTTGACCAAAAAGAGTTGAATATGAGGCAAAGGAGATGGTTAGAGTTCCTCAAGGATTACGATTTTGGGCTAAATTACCATCCGGGTAAAGCAACCGTGGTTGCCGATGCTTTGAGTAGGAAGTCCTTGCATATGTCTATGCTTATGGCGAGAGAATTGGATTTAATTGAACAGTTCAGAGATTTAAGTTTAGTATGCGAAGGCACTCCTGTCAGTGTTAAGTTGGGCATGCTAAAGCTGACTAGTGGTATTCTGGAAGAGATTCGAGAGGGTCAGAAAGCTGATGTAGAGTTAGTGGATAAGTTGACTCTAATTAACCAAGGCAAGGGAGGTGAATTTAGAATCGACGAGAATGGTATTATAAGGTTTGGTAATCGTGTTTGTGTGTCCTAAGGTTTCCGAATTGAGGAAGAGTATTCTCGAAGAAGGACATCGTAGTGGATTGAGCATACATCCTGGTGCAACCAAGATGTATCATGATTTAAAGAAGCTGTTTTGGTGGCCTGGAATAAAAAAGGAAATAGCTGAATTTGTCTATGCTTGTTTAACTTTCCAGAAGTCGAAGATTGAGCATCATAAACCATATGGAGCTATGCAACCGTTATTTATTCCAGAATGGAAGTGGGATAGTATATCTATGGATTTTGTTTCTGGGTTGCCGAGGACGGTGAAGAACTATGAAGCCATTTGGGTCATAGTAGATAGGTTGACAAAGTCTGCTCATTTTATACCAATGAGAATGGATTACCCAATGGAGAAACTGGCTCAATTGTACATTGAGAAGATAGTGAGTTTACATGGTATTCCTTCGAGTATCGTGTCAGATAGAGATCCAAGGTTTACATCCAAATTTTGAGAAGGATTGCAGAAGGCTTTGGGTACTAAGCTGAGATTGAGTTCTGCTTATCATCCGCAGACGAATGGACAGACAGAAAGAACTATTCAATCGCTAGAAGATTTGTTGCGTGCTTGTGTGTTGGAAAGAGGTGGTACTTGGGATAGTTATCTACCCTTGATCGAATTTACCTACAATAATAGTTTTCACTCGAGCATTGGTATGGCTCCGTTTGAAGCTTTGTATGGTCGGAGGTGTAGGACGCCTTTATGTTAGTATGAATCTGGGGAAAGTGCGGTAATTGGACCAGAAATTGTTCAAGAAACGACGAAAAAGATTAAGATGATTCAGGAGAAGATGAAGGCTTCTCAAAGTCGTCAGAAGAGTTATCATGACAAGAGACGGAGAACACTTGAGTTTCAAGAAGGAGATCACGTGTTTATGAGAGTTACTCCTATGACTGGTATCGGACGAGCTCTAAAGTCAAGGAAGTTGACTCCGCGTTTTATTGGTCCGTTTCAGATTTCAGAAAGAGTGGGAGAGGTGGCGTATCGCATTGCATTGCCACCGACGCTTGCGAATCTGCATGATGTATTCCATGTGTCGCAGTTGAGGAAATACATTGCTGATCCGTCGCATGTGATCCAAGTGGATGATGTTCAGGTAAAGGATAACCTGACAGTTGAAGCTTTGCCTATGAGGATTGAAGATCGAAAGGTGAAACAATTGCGTGGCAAGGAGATAACGTTGGTCAGAGTAGCTTGGGGAGGACCAGCCGGTGGGAATGTTACATGGGAATTGGAGAGCCAGATGAAAGACTCCTACCCGGAACTCTTTGCCTAAGGTATGTTTTCGAGGACGAAAACTTTTCTAGTGGGGGAGGGTTGTAACACCCCATAAAATTCTTTATTTAATTTAATTAATTTTTTTATTAAATATTAGAATTAATTGGATTATTTGAGAAATATGGATGAAATAAGGCTAATGGGCCAGTGTTGCAAGTAGCAGTTGGTGTAACACCCCTTTTCTAACCCCAAATATATCGTTCAATCACACAGAGTAATCATGCATAAAGGAAAAAGGGCGTCACATGTTATTTTCATCACAATGAAAACCTAAAATAAAACATCCAATACTCTTAATATGCAAAGATCATATTTGTAACACAATGTAAATCTCATACTTTCATACATTATGCATAAACGCTTGCGGAAAAACAATTGAATTGCTATTAAAATTTCAATGAATATATCCCATACTATATTCATCTACCAAATTCAAATTAACATTTAAATCCACAATCTTGGCTACATAGCCTTAAACAACATATCCGAGATCTCAAACAAATACATCCGAATATCCAACAAAACATAGAGAATAACAATATCCAAACATAAGCATAAGTCTAAATAAAATTCCCCCCAAGTGTTACATGATCAGAGCATATGACTCGCTACCTAATCCAATAACAAACTCAGGAGCTCCTCGGCTAAATCCTCGGACAAGCTACTACTCGTCGGAACCTGCACGTTACCAACGAAGGATAACATTCAAACAGAAGGGTGAGAATTCAACTTCTTATAGAAAACATAATAATGGGAAATGTAAACATAAACAAGCGTACATTTCACTATTCATCACACTTCTCAAGTAGGCAATTCACATATCACATACCAATCATCATTCCAAAACAAATCACATGTATACAAAGCAATCACATAACACATAATGTGACTCGAAATGCAACAAATGTGACTCAATGCATGTGGTACCCAATGTGAATCCAATGTTTCACCGCTTTCCGATTCAATGTTTAGAATCCAAGCCACGCTTCCGATCCGGACAAGATCAAAGCCAATACGCCTATCTCCAATTAAGGATCACGTCTTCTACGCCTATTTCCAATTAAGGATCAACGTCTCTTACCATGTGAACCCAAGTTTCACCGCTTCCACAATAAAGCCGACCATGCTATGAATGTATGTACAAATACCAACAAATTATGCAATTAAGATTATCTCATCAATCTTAACTCACCGCATAACACCATAATCCAACTCTATGAATTATCCACCAATTGTACACAACATTCACAACACAATTAACAAATTCAACAAGGCATAACAACCATCATATATCCAATCACACACATCATGATTACATCTACACAAAGTGTTCCAACAATGGATATACATCACATACTACCATAATGCACATAAGATAATTACACATCATTCCATATAATAATGTCACAATTTATCAATCAAGTGCAATTAGATCCTATACTATCATATAGAATATCACGATAGCTTTCTAACACTTCGAACGGCACATAAAACGGAGTTTCGGATCAAAAGTTATAGCCTTTCAAAGTTTAGAAAAAGTGCTGTAAAACAGGGTTCGCGGTGCCAAAAGTAGTTCGCGGCGCAAACTGAGTGAATCAAATGTTCCTTGGTTCTGCCAAGCCTTTCGCGGCGCGCACAGGGGATCGCGGCGCGAACTGAGCAAGTTCAAAAATCCCAAACTTTCTGCCAAGCAGTTCGCGGCGCGAACTGTGTAGATCCAGTTTTTCCCGAGTTTCTGCTAAGAGGTTCGCGGCGCCAACAGTGGTTCGCGGCGCGAACTGGCGATTTTCAGAAAACCCCAAAACCCAAAAACAGCATACGAAACTCACTCAAAATTCCCCAAACTTAACCCAATCAAGTTGGAAAACATTACACATTACGAACAACCATAGAATACATGATATAAACACAAAGACAACATATATTATGGGTCTTATAACATCATACCAACACCAAACATCAACTAATGCACATTTCAATCCATCAATTTATGCATTTGTTCATAAAAACCTAACCTTTCTATGTTTTCCATGAAATTGCAAAGATGAAGAGAAATTTACAATCAAACACATTACCCAATCATATAACCTATAAGAACTTGTATTCAAACCCTTACCTCTTGAATTTCTCCTTCTAACTTCAAGAATCTACAATCCTCTTCTCTTCTCTCTTCTACTCTTTTGCCTCTTTTCTCTTCTCTACTTTCCTTTCTATCTTTCTATCTAATTTAGGTTAACTCATAACATTATCTTCTAACTCTCATTATCTCATTTGGGCTTAACCCACCTAATACTCTTTCTCACTCAACTAGGCCCATTTAGCTAATTCCAAATAAAATTCTACCACTTATTAATTAGGTAATAACACATTACCACAAAATCAAATAATTATTATTCAAACAATAATTAAATAAACACATAAACAATGCCAATTATCAAATAATCCTAATTAATTAAAATATGATAAAAAATAGGATGTTACAACTCTCCCCCACTTAAAAGATTTTCGGCCTCGAAAATTACCTCAAACAAACAACTCCGGATACGATTCCTTCATCTTATCCTCGAGTTCCCAAGTGATATTACCATTGGCGACTCCACCCCGTACCACTTTTACCAAAACAATCTCTTTACCACGAAGCTTCTTCACCTCTCGATCTTCAATTCGCATAGGTGATGTATCAACCGTCAAATTATCTCTCACTTGAACATCATCTAATTGAACAACATGCGATGGATCCGGAATGTACCTCCTCAATTGAGACACATGGAACACATCGTGAAGATTAGAAAGAGACGGTGGCAATGCAATCCGATATGCCACTTCACCTACTCTCTCCGAAATTTGATAAGGACCAATGAAACGCGGCGTCAACTTACGCGACTTCAATGCTCTACCAACACCCGTTATTGGCGTAACTCGAAGAAACACATGATCATCTTTCTCAAACTCAAGACCCTTCCTTCTCTTATCATGGTAACTCTTCTGACGACTTTGAGAAGCCTTCATCTTCTCTTGAATCATCTTAATCTTATCCATAGTCTCTTGAATCAACTCGGGTCCAACCACAGCACTCTCTCCCGATTCATACCAACACAAAGGAGTTCTACACCTTCTACCATAAAGAGCCTCAAAAGGTGTCATTCCAATACTCGAATGGAAACTGTTGTTATACGTAAACTCAACCAAAGGTAAGAAACTATCCCAATTTCCTCCTTGTTCCAAAACACAAGACCTCAAAAGATCTTCAAGCGACTGAATAGTCCTCTCCGATTGACCATCAGTTTGCGGATGATACGCCGAACTCAAACGCAACTTCGTACCCAAAGCACTTTGCAAACCCTCCCAAAATCTCGAAGTGAACCTTGGATCTCTATCCGAAACGATACTTGACGGAATACCATGTAAACACACAATCTTCTCAATGTATAACTTAGCAAGTCTTTCCATCGAATAGTCCATCCTCATCGGAATAAAATGAGCACATTTCGTCAATCTATCCACAACGACCCAAATTGCCTCGCAATTACTCGATGTCCTTGGCAAACCCGAAACAAAATCCATAGAGATACTATCCCACTTCCACTCGGGAATAGATAACGGTTGCATCAAACCAGACGGCTTTTGATGTTCAATCTTCGACTTTTGACAAGTCAAACACGAATAAACATACTCCGCTATATCCTTCTTCATGCCTTGCCACCAAAACATTTTCCTCAAGTCTTGATACATTTTAGTAGCACCGGGATGAATACTCAAACCACTTCTATGCCCTTCTTCAAGAATTCTCTTCTTCAAATCCATAACATCCGGGATACAAACTCGATCACGACATCTCAAAATTCCATTCTCGTCAATCCGAAAATCACCACCTTTACCTTGGTTAATCAATGTAATAATGTCAACCAATTTTAAATCCGATTTCTGACCTTCTCTAATCTCATCCAAAATACCACTCGTAAGCTTTAACATACCAAGCTTAACACACGTAGTCGTCGCTTCACAAACCAAACTCAAATCCCTAAATTGCTCCAACAATTCCAATTCTCGAATCATCAACATAGACATATGTAATGATTTCCTACTCAATGCATCGGCTACAACATTTTCTTTTCCTGGATGGTAGTTCAAACTAAAATCGTAATCCTTCAAGAATTCCAACCATCTTCGTTGCCTCATATTCAATTCTTTCTGATCAAACAAATACTTTAAACTCTTGTGATCACTGAAAACATCAAACCTTGAACCAAATAAATAATGCCTCCAAAGTTTCAACACAAACACAACGGCGGCTAACTCTAAATCATGTGTCGGATAATTCCTCTCATGAACTTTAAGTTGCCTTGAAGCATAAGCTACCACTTGCCCTTTTTGCATCAAAACACCTCCCAAACCCAACAATGAAGCATCACAATACACCACAAACGGTTCAAACGGATCCGGCAAAATCAAAATAGGAGCAGAAGTCAACCTTCTCTTAAGCTCTTGAAAGTTCGATTCGCATTGCGAAGTCCAAATGAAAGCTTGTCCTTTCCTAGTTGTCATACCCCAATTTTTGACCTAAGATACCACCTCATATCATTTGCATATGCCTCATTTGCATCTCTAACAAATTGCATAGCTTGTGTTTGCTACTTGTGACTCAGCAGGGTTTAATCTGGAAATCACTCATCAGTACAAGTAACAATCAATTAGGGTTTTGTTCTCCCTTCATCTCAAATGAATCATCTTCATCAATAATCAACATTTGGTCCTCAGAGATTCATTTCAACAAGCTCAACAGCTTTGAATCAACCGAATTAGGGTTTTGACTGAGACAGCACACTCCTGACTTTTGCTCAGAATTTGACCTAATAGCTTGGGACATGATATCAAGACCTCAAGTGCATCATTTTGACCTAATCCATTGGCTCATAACATCTCCTACACAAAGATTGATCAGACAAATCCTCAGATCAGGGTTTTGAATTATCAGGGACCAAAATCAGGGATTACATTTGGGAAACCCTAAAAACCCCCAGGGAGTCAATCAAAGGTTTCAATCATCTTCAAATAATCCCTATGACAACATCCAATGGAAATTACATCTCAATTCAAGATCCACAGTCATCAATTTCATCTGGTCGACAATTAGGGTTTTTGACCTGATTCACTGAATAACTGACTTTTTTAATCAGGACATGGTGTCACAACTCAAACCATGGCTCAATATCCTCTAATGCTTCAATATGATTCATTCATACCATTCATTTGGTGAGGGTAGCCTGTTTCATTTGAAATCTCCAGAAACGCGATTCGTCTGAAAAAGTCAACTGTACAAGATCACCATTGACTTTTGGGGAATTTTGGTCAACCATGACTTTTGAAGTTTTAAATCATCAATATATGATATATGAAGTCATTTGATCAAGAAAAATCAAGAAAATCAATCAAGAATCAAAAAGTCAAAAGTTTGACTTTCCATACTTAGAAAGGGAATTTCTCAAAATTTCACCTACAAACTGAAAAAAACTTCCAACATGAAAGTTGTAGATTTTGATCCAATAAACAACTTTGACACATATAATTTTTTTCCATAAGATCAACCATTTAAGAGATATGGAGCTTCAAAGTTGGCATCTTATGAAAATTTCACTTAAAACTTCATTTTCTTCAAAGTTCATGGATCTTTTTCACCCATTTCCTTAAAGGTCTTGAAGAAACTTTCAACTAAGCTTTTGAAGTGTGTAACATGAGCTTTCCAAAATTTCCAAGAGCATGAAAAAATATGGAGTGTAGCTATGGTTTTGAATTATGCATTTAGTGATCATTTTCACTTGAATTTTCACCATTTTTCACTAAGTTTCAAGACTACATTGCCTATAATCCAAGTAATGATGCAAGGAGGCAATAATTGAAGATATTTTCTTTGATTTGAGATCAGAATGGAAGAGGATAAGAAGCTTGAGTTTTAACCATGGTTTGGTCACTTTAACCATTTTGCATTAAATGTAAAAGATTCCTTTTTATCTCTTAAGCCAAATCATCAAACTTTGATCAAGTTGCAAAGCTCTGCATTCAGAACTCTTGGCCTATAAATAGAGGTCCAAACTTCATTGCAAATCACACCAAAACCTCACAATTATAGGTTTTCTCTCTTCTTTCTTGAATTACAAGTCATGTGTTTCAAAGTGAGGTAGAAAACTCAACCTCCAAACCTTGCAAGTTCTGAACAAAGTGATGCTTCCCACAACTTCTAAATGTCATATATGATGTGTCTGAATCACTCATACACCCCAAAACACCTGAGAACTCAGAATCACTACCTCACTTCTCAAATATGCATAACATGAGACTTATCATGCCAATTTTTGTTCAAGCTCAATTCTGTCCAAACTACCACTTCTAACATCATCCATATATCACATATGAACTATCCAATCCATCACATATAGCCAATAACCTCAGAATCATCAAATTCGATTCACTCTTGAAGCTTATGCAGATCGGGTACCATGGCCATGCCCAGATGAATTCAGATGGTTCCAAGCATCCAGACACCTTCCATAAGGTTCATTGAAGCTATCCAGATCATCAAACAACTTCTGTAACACCTCCAAGCAAGAATTCGATTCTCAGTTGTGCCGTTTTTAAGGTAAGTGCTCATGAACTTCAAATTCATACTTCCACGCATCATAAATGAAATGTGAGCATACCATCTTGTTTCTGCACCTATGAGGATCATTAACCCTCAATCAATTGCATCATAACTTGCACATACACGATTTCACATTGAATTTCAGTTCTAGGGTTCTTCATGTTCATGCGAAAATTGACCCCTTTAGAGCAAAAATAAATGAATTCTGAGATCACCATCATGTTCCTTGTGAAAAACCGAGTGAGATAGACCCTTTGCTTGATCAAAACAACACAGTTTTAGAGATTTTCAAATTTCAGTTGGAGGGTTGTTCTTGGCGCGTTTTTGGTTCAAAGGATTTCTGGAAATTGATTTAAAATATAATTAATTCAACGCGTGTATATTACAAGCCACAAGCGTGGCTCAGTTGGCTTTTGTTTTGAGTAGTGACCTCAGGGTCACGAGTTCAAGTCCCTATGGGACCAAACCCTTCTTTTTTATCACTATTTCTCTTCATTTTCTTCACAACTTCAACCATTAATTTAACCAATCAAATTAACTCTTTTTTTATTCATTTTTTACACACTTATTATTTTATATATGTATTTTATGAATATCAAAAAAAATCACAAAAATATATTTGTTTAATACATTTTTAATTAAGTTTAAAATAACATATTTTAAGTGTTTTTTAATACTTTTAAATATTGTTTTTCACTTGATTTCTCAAACTTAATCACTTGTAAATATTTTTTGAGCAAACCCTAATCATCTAAGTGTTAATTGAAGACAATCTTTTTGTTTATCTTGATTAAATTAACTTCTTTCAAAATTCAAATCGTTTTAAATAAGCGATCGCGATTCTTTTCAAAAACGATAAACCATTTTCTTTTGATTTTCAAAGAAAACTATTGATTAAATCTTTTTAATTGATCAATTTATCTTCAAAACGATGTGGGGCCTCTCGAATATTAGAGAGTATAAGACCCACTCCTTTTTCCTTTTATACAGTTTTTTCTTTGTACAGAAAACTCTTTCAAAACAATACTTTTCAAACTGTTTTCAAAACAACAAACGACGCGTCTGTAAATAAAACGATCAACCATGTTTTGTAAATATACCACGGGCCTCCATGTAGGTATAAGTCCCGAGCCCTTTCGTACATACCCATTCCAGTACATGAAATTAGGTATTTCATTGTACGTCTTTTTGTACATACACCTTTTTTGTACATACCTCGATCAGTTTGTTTTTTAACTTTGAAATACAAACCAAAAATGAAGGTTTCTTTAAATCTTCCCAAAAATACCATGGGCCTCCATGTAGGTATAAGTCCCAAGCCCTTTTTGTGAATACCTGTTTACATAGCTTTGAATAAACTCAAGTGGACTTCTCCCCGAGTATAAGTCCCGAGCCCCTGTGTATACAAATGGATCATGCTTACAGGTATATTTCCTTCATAAACTCCATTATATACGCACACTTTGTAACTGTTCATATTTGTTCATGTACTGGCGCATATTTGTTCGTACTTGTTCATGTTTGTGATTGTGTTATATATATTTGTTCAACTTAGTACAACACTAGGTTCCCCATAGCCTCCTATTGGGCTTCGTGCAAAGAATCTCCACTAGTTTAGGTTAGGACATAGAGTATGGTTTCCCGGTGAAATCGCTCTAAGAGCTCAAACCAACTATACCATGCCTCCCCTTGGGCTTTGTACAAACGAGTGACCCTCCCATAGCCTCCTCTTGGGCTTACAATGCAAGGACCCTGGATTGTCCCTCCCATAGCCTCCTCTTGGGCTTACAATGCAAGGACCCTCGGATAGCCTCCTCTTGGGCTTCGTACAAGGACCCACGGGCTTCTTATAAGCATCCCCAATATCCAAATCAAAATACCCTAGGAGATTAGACATTTTTCATCTCTATGATAGGAGTATCTCATCTATATCATCACAAACAATCAATCAATCAATCAATCAATCAATCAAACTTCTTTTTGCCACAAGGCTGGCTAATCAATCAAACTGTTTTACCACCGTACTGGATGATTAATCAAAGTTTTTGTCACAAGGCTGACTTCATTGAAACTTTTGCCACGAGGCTGGCTGATTAATCAAAACTTTTTGTCACAAGGCTGACTTCATTGAAAGTTTTTGCCACAAGGCTGGTTAAACAAACAAAAACATCTTTATCATTCTAAGCACCCTAAGTGGCATGGCCCCGGGCTTATAATGAAAAGATTTTCAAACAAAAAACAAACAGATGTATGTGATGATATAGATTAGATACATCTAGCATTTAGACGACATTTGTCTATTTTCCTTTGCTTCCACTAGCATAAGTGGGAACTACGATTGCTCTGACTTTCTCAACATCCCTTTGAGAATACGTAGGCACAAGGTCGATCCTTGGCGAGCAAAACAAAACAAAAAAAACCATTCAAACCTTAGCACCCGTAGACCCCGAGCTACAGATGCTCTGATTCCCTCTAAGGGATATGTATGCAGAGGATCGCGATGATCTTTGCGAGCATAATCAAACAAACACCTAGGGTCCCACCTATTTCACAAGAACCTCTCAATAACATGGAATGAAAAACAAAGCAAAGAAACCTATAGAGTACTATAGATACGTTGGGTGCTAATACCTTCCCTTCGTATAACCAACCCTCTTACCCAAGATCTCTCCCCACTTTTAGGTTATTGCAGCTTTTTTCCTTTTCCTCTTTTGGAAACAATAAAAAGTTTGGTCCGTACAAAAGAAAAATCATTTTTTGAGCACTCGAGCCCAAAGAAGGCATCAGGTGTCTCATCCCGAAAAAAGGACAACGATTTTTCCCCGCGACAGAAAAATGGCGACTCCACTGGGGACCATCTTTTTATTGTTTCCAAAGAAAGGGTTATTTCTATTTGTTTTGTTTTTATTTTATTCTTGTTACATGTTTGGTTCTTTGGTTTCGTTACATCTGTGGTTCTGTTACAAGTGATACATTATGGACAAATCCTAACCCGGATTAAGTACACATAAGAAATTAGGTGGAGGGTATAGTCATGTGCAGGCGCACGTGAGAATCCTTCCGCTCAGTGGAGGTTCCTTGTTTGTAATATATGTTTAGCGAGTTAATTGCGAAGACATTGTTGCTTTCATTGAACTGTAGAAGCTGAGAGACTGTAGAACCCCAACCCATCCTGGCCTTATTAGGTTGTGGTGCAGAAACTATTCAGGTGAAGACTTGGATTAGTTGTCATGCGGAGAACCACACTCAGACGAGTTTTTCTTGAGAATATTGCTGGCTCATGAGTTTAATTGTGGAAAGCCGGTAATATCCGAAAGAAAAATGTAGACTCTGACGTATCAGTAGAACATGTTTTACAGGTGATTAACTAGAACTATCCCATATTTGGTTCTCTGACCTCATGCTCGTGACGCTGGACCTTTGAACCTGTGTGTACCATGTTTGTGTTACCATGTTTGTGTTGCCGTGTTTACAGTACCATGTTTGCGTTACCATGTTCGCTTTACCATGTTTGAATATGTGGCATCCATGCATCCATGCATTCATACATCCATAAAACATAAAAAAAATCTTTTTCCATAAAAACATGATTTTTTCCAAACAATTAGAGAATTTTCTTTGCAAACATTATAGGATTAGGTTATGGAGTGGGTAAAAAGGCATACCAAGAGGTACGGTTTCAAACAGCCTAATGTGGAAAGACTGAAAGAGTTAGCATCTTTTGTACAAGATCCTTCTGATTTTAGGAAAAGCCATGGAAAGCTTTTGCCTATCTTGAACACTCATGTTGATGAAGGACTTCTCAAAACTCTGGTTCAGTTTTATGATCCCGTCTACCGGTGTTTTACCTTTCCAGACTATCAGTTGGTACCAACCTTGGAAGAATATGCCAATCTTTTGGGTATTCCTGTGTCTGACAAAATACCTTTCAATGGTTTGGAAGCCATTCCTAAGTCACCAGTCATTGCAACAAGTACCCACTTGAAGAAATCTGAAATAGAGAGTAATTGGACTACCAAAGGAAACCTTCCAGGTTTGCCTTCACAGTTTCTAATAAAGAGAGCCTTTGATTTCATCGAGACTGGTAGCATGATAGCTTTTGAAGCTGTACTAGCCTTGCTCATCTATGGGTTGGTTCTGTTTCCCAATATCGACGACTTTGTTGATATCAATGCCATAAAGGTCTTCTTGAATGGAAATCCCGTTCCGACTCTGCTTGGTGACATGTATTTCTCTGTCCATCATAGGAATCACCAAGGTGGTGGAATTATTGTATGTTGTGCACCTCTGTTATTTAAATGGACTGTTTCACACTTACCTAAGTCTCCCATTTTCACGGAAAACCGGGAAGGTTTACGTTGGTCTCAAAGACTTATGTCTCTTACTAATAATGATATTCAGTGGTATACCTTGGCTCGCTGCGGTACAGAAACCATTGAAAGTTGTGGAGAATTCGCCAACGTACCCCTCATTGGTACACAAGGAGGAATTAACTACAATCCGGTCCTAGCCCGACGACAACTCGGGTATGCAAATTCAACTAAACCCATTGGCCCTACAGTGGAAAGCTACTTCTATCAGGAAGGAAATGATCCCCAAGGGTTGAAAACAAAAATGGTGAAAGCCTGGTACGACATCCGATGGAAAGAAAAAGGTGAGATAAAGAACTTTATTGCTACGAACGCCTATACCTGCTGGGTGAAGAAAAGAGCAAGGGAGTTTCAAATGCCTTATGATTATGAAAAACCCATGTTCGCTGTGGTACCTCAACGACCCAACATTCCCGCTATGGAGGAATACCAAGACACTTTGACCAAGATGAGGATAGAAAAAGACGCTTGGAAAGAAAAATTTCGAAAAACTGATGTGGAAAACAGAAAGTTGAAGAAACAAGTGAAAGAACATGAAGAAACTCTCTATTATCAGGATGGATGGCTCATGAACAAAGATGAGAAGATCCGTCGGAAAGATGCCGCAATCAGAAGATACATCAAAGAAAGCAAGAAAAAGCTTGAAGGCTCAACAAGCAACGCTCCAACTCCTGACAATTGGAAGAATGTGGTTGACAAGCTGAGAGCTGAAAAGGCCGAGTTGAAAGCTTACTATGGGAAAGAAATCATGAAGCTCAAGCTGCACAATGCATTTGGTTCCTCGTCTGATGAGGATGCTTAGGATTGTTTAGCTTTTTATTTATCATTTGCTTTTGTAAGGAGCTACGCTCCAATGTTGTAACATTTTCCCATTATTTCAATAAAAGAATTGTTTGTGTTCAAATGTTTGCAAGGAAATAATCTTTAAAATGTTTGGAAAAATCATAGAATTTCTCTTTGCATACATCATTCTGCATATCGAGTCTGTTGTATAGAGTCTCATCTTTTGGATCTTTCTCCAATAGATCGTCAAGCTGTCGCGTCTCAAAGTTTCTCGACCACGCTCGCAATCAGATCACAGATACAATACTCGTTCAAGCAGAAGAAGAGTAATGGAACACTCTGAACAAGAGAATATTGAGCTCCGTGGTACAGTGACCACTCTTCAGGAAAAGTTGGAAAGTCTCACTACTCTGGTTGACTCCTTAATGGCCGCACAGAATCAGCCGCCGCCACCCAACAGTCAAGCAACAGTAACATCTGAAGTCACTACTCCAGTTTCTACGGTTGCATTCAACATTCCATCTTTCTCCATGCCAGAAGGTTGGGGCCCGCCTTTCAGCTTTGGTACAGGATTCCGCCATAATTTCTCTGGGGTTCAAACAGCTACAACTGAAGCGCCTGCTGCACAAGGTTCGGCTTTTATTCCACATTCAGGGGTAACTTTTTCCCAAGTCACTATGGCACTTTCTCAACCCACTATGACAGTTCCGACCCCTACGGTTCACACTGTTCCTTATGATGGCAATGAGATCTATCATGATCAAGGTGATAGCACAAATCAGCGTAATCTTGTGGGAGATCTCCAAGAGCAGTTTAACAAGATTCAGCTGGAAGTTAAGGCTATTCGTGGCAAAGATCTGTTTGGAAAGAATGCCCAGGAGCTATGCTTGGTTCCCAGTGTACAAATACCAGCTAAATTCAAGGTCCCTGACTTTGAAAAATACAAAGGTAGTTCTTGTCCACAAAGCCATCTTGTGATGTATGCCAGAAAGATGTCTACTTATGCAGATAATCATCAGTTGCTTATCCATTACTTTCAAGACAGTTTGACTGGTGCCGCACTGAAGTGGTACACAGGCTTGGATAGCACTAATATTCGGACTTTCAATGACCTAGGCGAGGCCTTTGTCCGACAATACAAATACAACTCGGATATGGCTCCAGACAGAGATCAGCTTCGGTCCATGGCTCAGAAAGATCATGAAGCTTTCAAAGAGTATGCCCAACGATGGAGAGAAACTGCTGCTCAGATTAATCCACCGTTAAAAGAGAAAGAGATGACAAAGATCTTCTTGAATACTCTCAGTCCGTTTTATTATGAACGCATGATTGCTAGTGCTCCAAGTGATTTCACCGAAATGGTAAACATGGGGATGCGTCTAGAAGAAGGAGTCCGAACCGGACGTCTGACTAAAGAAGGTGGATCTTCAAGCGGAACCAAAAAGTTCGGAAGTGGTTTCCAAAAGAAGAAAGAACAAAGTGTTGACATGGTGTCCCAAGGGAAGCCAAGAGGAAACGTCAATCGTCAACGACAGGTTGCTGCTATCACACCAGTCGTTAATACAGCACCGAATCCGGGGTTTACTCCACAGTTTCAACAACAACAGCCTCGACAACAGGCTCAACAACTTAACAACAATCAGAATCGTGTGCAAAGAGCTCCACAGTTCGATCCGATTCCGATGACCTACACAGAATTGTACCCTGCACTGGTTGAAAAAGGTCTTGTTCAAACTAGAGCACCACCACCAGTACCTGAGAGACTCCCATGGTGGTACAAAGCTGAGGTCTCATGCCCTTATCACCAAGGAGCACCTGGCCATGATCTTGAGCATTGCATAGCTTTGAAATATGAAGTTCAGAGGTTGGTTAGATCTAATCTCCTCTCTTTCAGAAATTTGAATCCTAATGTGCAAGCAAATCCGCTGCCCAATCATGGAGGGCATGTTGTAAACATGGTGTATGGATGTCCTGGCCAATACCGAGTCTATAATATCAACTTCTCAAGAACAGATTTGGTACAAATGCACGCTACTCTTTGTCGGGGGCCGAATTTTCGCCAGCATCAATACGGTTCCTGTAGAATATGTTGTGTGGATCCTCACGGGTGTTCGATTGTGAGAAGAGATCTCCAAGTTTTGCTAGATAATGGTACTATTGAGATCTACAGAAATAGGGATGAAAATGAAGTTAACATGATAGGATGTTATCCGCATGAGCTTTTAGTCTCAGATATCAACTCGGAAATGCCTACAGTTAACGTCATCGTTCCTCATTTCAACATGCCTGAGCGCATGGAAGTTACCTACAACAAGCCGAAGGTTCCTGTTGCTCCTTTGATCATTTGTCTACCTGGACCTGTTCCTTATGACTCTGACAAGGCAGTTCCATACAACTACAATGCAACAATGATAAAGGATGGACAAGAAGTTCCTTTACCAACTCTTTCATCTGTCGAAAACATCGCTGATGTGAGTCGAGTAACAAGAAGTGGACGTGTGTATACTCCACTACCTTCAAAGCAGCCTAGTACTCCTGTAACTGGGCAAAATCCTGTTAATACACCAGTGGGGAATCCTGTGGAAACTCCTGTCAGTAATACAAACACTGATGTTGGTCAATCCAGTGGAACCAATGTCAATCCAGATTTTGACGAAATTTTGAAGCTTATCAAAAGAAGTGAATATAAAATTGTGGATCAGCTTATGCAGACTCCTTCAAAGATCTCAATACTTTCATTACTTTTAAACTCTGAAGCCCACAGGGAAGCCCTGATGAGAGCATTAGATCAAGCTTTTGTGGATCATGATGTGACTGTTGATCACTTTGATGGGATAATAGCTAACATAACAGCTTGCAACAATTTAAGCTTCTGTGATGAAGAACTCCCCGAGGAGGGTAAAAATCACAATCTTGCTTTGCACATTTCTATGAACTGTCAGTCAGACTCTTTGTCCAATGTATTGGTAGACACCGGATCTTCCTTGAATGTGATGCCAAAGACGACTCTTGCTCGCTTGTCTTACCAAGGAATGCCTATGAAGTTCAGTGGTGTAGTTGTCAAAGCATTTGATGGATCGCGAAAATCTGTTATCGGCGAAGTCAACCTTCCCATGACAATTGGTCCACATACATTTCAAATCACTTTCCAGGTCATGGACATTCAAGCTGCTTATAGCTGTCTGTTAGGACGACCATGGATCCATGAAGCAGGGGCAGTGACTTCTACGCTCCATCAAAAGTTAAAATTTGTAACAAATGGAAAATTGGTAACGATAAGTGGAGAACAAGCCTTGATGGTGAGCCATTTGTCCAATTTCTCTTTCATTAGTGCCGATGATGTGGAAGGAACTCAGTTCCAAGGTCTCTCTTTAGAAGACGAATCTTCCAAAAAGAAAGCATCAATCTCTTCTTACAAAGAGGCAGTAAAAGTAGTGAAAGATGGAACTACCACTGGCTGGGGGCAAGTTGTGATCCCGACCAAGAATAAAACTAGAGCAGGACTCGGATGTTCACCAACATTCTCAAACTGCACCAAGAAGGATGAAACCCTTCGACCGATCAAAGAAACATTCATCAGTGGAGGATTCCTTAACCCAATTCCTCAAGAGGTTAATGTCCTTATCGAAGAATGCATCGAAGAAGGTTTACCCGATCCTGAAGAAGAATGGAAATGTTATCTCAATGACTCGGGATATATATCTCAGGAAGAACCATATCCTCCTTCAGAAGAATCCAATGGCAAAGAAACTGAGCCTGTTCCTGCAGAAATCTGGGACACCTTGGGACAACCAAGTGGAAAATTTGATTACATGGTAAAATATACTGCACCTGAAAGTTCAAAGATTGCGATTGAAGACATCCAACCAACTGGATGGGGAGATTCCTTTGAATATGATAGCCAACCAGAAGAGGCTTATCAGCCCTGTCAATTTCCTCAGCAGCCTGAAACTACTGAAGATTTCGGATTCAATGCATCTGCCAAGATTCATAATCCTGAAGATGGTTATTATCACATAAATGCCATTTTTGAAGATGAAGGGGAAGATGGTCCCGCAACTGACTCGGAAAGTGTCGCTGACAATGAGTCTCTTCATCTTGAAGACTGGGAAATACATCCTAAAAATTCTGAAGATTGTGACTCGTCTTATGCTCTTCAAGAAGTAGAAAAAGACCGTTTCAACTCTACAAAGAACAAGGTTGACAAACCAGGACCTTCAAATCCTGCTCGACCAGCGGTCAATGTCAATACTGGAGATAATTCTGAGGAGAATTTTCCTGAATACATAATACACAGAGGAGTTCGTTGCTACTGGAAAGCTGTCGACGTTCCAAATGTTGTTCGCCGCTCAAAGTAATCACCTCGCTGTTATTTTGACCTCCTGCCTTGCCCAAAGCAGAGAGATGTTTTATAGGGCTTTGCTTTTAAATGTTCCGCCCAAATAACTTTGTGTATAGGGCTTTGTTTTAAAAGTTTCCCTCTTTGTCCTGCCCAAGACAAATGAGTTTGTGTTTAGGGCTTTGTTTCAAAAATGAATCATAAATAAAGCGTCATTTTGAATTCCCTACATTATGTGTTTTATTTTTTGCTTTTTTCTGGAAATGGTAATCCTAAAAAACCAAAATAAAAAAAACCTTTTCAAAAAAAATCTGCATACACTCTTGCATTCATAAATTTTCTGAAATAAATATAAATCACATGTGCAGATTAACTATTGATAAACCCATTGAATGCAATAACCTTATGCCCTCTCCCAACTTTGAGTTTCCTGTGTTCGAAGCCGAAGAAGAGGAAGAAGAGGAGATCCCGGACGAGATCTCTCGATTACTTAAGCACGAGGAAAGAGCCATTCTGCCTCACAAAGAGCCTTTAGAAAAGATCAACTTGGGTTCTGAAGAAGACAAAAAAGAAGTGACCATTGGATCGCTGCTTGGTGCTGATGTCAAGAGTAAGTTGATAGACCTTCTCAAAGAATATGTTGACGTGTTTGCCTGGTCCTACCAAGACATGCCTGGGTTGGATACCAATATTGTTCAGCATTACTTGCCATTGAAGCCAGAATGTCCGCCGGTTAAGCAGAAATTACGAAGGACTCACCCTGATATGGCTAACAAGATCAATGTAGAAGTTCAAAAACAGCTCGACGCTGTCATACCCCAATTTTTGACCCTAAGATCACACATCATTTGCATACCAATCATCAATCAAGAAATTTAAACCTAGATCTCTGCTTGCAATGTTGTGCTCAATTCATCTGCAAAGGAATCATCGAGCACCCATGTTTTAGTTTGTGTATATTGTTTTACTAACCAAAATACCAAAAATATTGCCTTGTGCTCTTGTATGTTTGTGTTTTGTAGGTACCAAGTCAAAATACCCATCAAAGGAGCATTTTTCAACATTTTCACTGTGCAAATCGATTTGCATAAGGTGTAAATCGATTTACACAACTGTTTCTGCACCAGATTTGCTTCTGCCATCAGTGCAAATCGATTTGCATAAGACAGCAATCGATTTGCATAACTGTTTTTGCCCCAGATTTTGCCTTTTTTCAGCCATGTAAATAGATTTGCATAATGTGCAAATCGATTGCACCAGCACGAATTTGGAAAAATGAAGGCAAATTTCAGCTTTTTGAAGTGTTGACATCATTTGCAAGCATGGGAAGCATGACTTGGTTCTTACATTTGATTTCCTACATCATCTAATCATGTACCCTCATGTGATTGCATCAAAACCATTGGATCTCATTTTTGGCTCCAAATCAATTTTCCAAGCCTAATTCTATTTTCCAATCCTAACTCCAAGCCACAAAATTTCCCAAGCCTAAGTGCTATAAATTGAGGCACTCCCCTCTTCATTTTTCAAGCTTTGATAGCCAAGAAACTTATTGCAAATTCTCTCCTCACCTCTTCCAAACCCATCACTCAAAGCTCTTTTTCTTCCACACAAATTAGTGAGTCACATCTTGAACCTCACTAATTTAGAGCTAAACCTCAACATAAACACTACTTTTCTTCATCAATTGTGATAGATCAAGGCTTGTGGTTGTGTGTTCTTGAAGAAGATTCAAAGTTTGTGAAAGATTTGGTAAAATTCTAGATCCAATCCATAATTCAAGATGTGATCCATTGTTGTTTATGCTTGATGCACCTTTGGTGCTACATTGATGAGATTTGCTTGCTTAATTGATACATTTTCGTGCACAAATTGATCCAAGATCACAAGGTGTTTGGTTTTATGTTTAAACAAGTTTTCTTCTCTTTATTTGCTGTTTTTTTGAAAACTGTGTTGTGCAAATCGATTTACATCTTGTGCAAATCGATTTACATAACTGAAAACTGCGCAGATTTTGAAAACAGAGTTATGCAAATCGATTTACACTCTGTGCAAATCGATTTACATCTGGGCAGAATGCTTATTTTTGTGGTTTTTGACTTGTTTTTGGTTCTAACTCATCTTCTACTCCATTCTTTTGATATTTTCTTTGAATCACAAGTTAGAGGCCTAATTTCTCTCTAATTTCAATGGACTTAGGGCGTTGATAGGATGAGAATCCAAATCCGCAATATTAAGTGATTGAAATTATGGATGAAAGGAGCTTTTAATGTGGTTCCATCTTTTACTTCTTTTTATTTTGGTCGATGAAAGTCTTAATGCCTTGAGAATTCTTATGGATTCTTGGTAAAGACTAGATCACTCACCTATTTTCTTTTCGTGCGGTATTGCTTTCGGAAGGCGATCTACATATCGTTCTTCTCGCATGCATTAGCACATAAAGTTTTGACCGGCCTCGTTGTAGGGTGATTTCTATATAAATCACTTGGCGATCTGCTTAACATAGCGCAATATTTCGTGTCCCGAATAAAAAAGATCAAATATGGAAGAGAATTGTATGCGGTTGATTTAAGACTTGTGGAGGTTTTTATCGTGTAGTCGCTATGATTTTATCAAGCTTCTGATAAGCCCCATTGACTTTAAATCCGAGTACATCATTCACTCACCATTGATCTCCTACTAACTTTGATAACATACTTGACAAGCTTCAAGATGGTTATCTTTAACATTTAACAACTAACTTTAATTTCTGCACCTTTACTATATCGTTCTTTATATTACCGCTCTTTATATTACCGCTCTTTATATTTCTCGCTTTATCGCTTTATTTTATCATTTCATCATATTTACTTTCCGTCATTTTCTCTTTGTCCATTTGGACGTTTATAATTCCGCTATTTTCTCTTTGTCCACTTGGACATATGTTTATGTTTCCGTTATTTTTCTTTTGTCCACTTGGACCATACTTTATCTTTTCTTGCTAAAACACTAATAAATAATCAAAAATCTAAAAAATACATAAGGTTCTCTTTGGACTATCAGTTACTATCCCTAGCAATTTGGAGATTCGGACTTATGGACCTAGTACCTTTGGACTCATTCTATTACTATCCTGTGATTGTTCTGTCTGTCTGGCATTGTTCTGTTGTATGTTTATGTGTGCAGGTATTTCCTTGAAAGCCCTTGATGGTTAATTCCAAGGCATTGAGATAAGGATTTTACCCAAAAACAGCCGTTACTCTGCCCAATTTTTGTCAGAATCTTAATGTGCTTAATGAAAAAATGGTGCTAAGATAAGAAGTTCATCTGGATCCCCAAGTGTTAATGTGTTGGTATTGATAAATCCAAAGGATGGGAAAATTACCTTGGCTCTTAATGTCAAGTGTTGGCTTCTTATTCGGTTAGACCGTTTCTTTCCTTAGCTTTTATTTTATGCATTAGGTTAGCCTCTTCATCTCCTCCCATTCTTAAATTTTCAAAATCTTCTCCCTTTTTCCAAAATATTCTTATGTTTGCAAATCTTTTCAAAACCTTTTTCTTAAAAATATCTTTCGCCCTTAGTGGCTTTTCTTCAAAAGTTTAGACACCGTTAATTGTCGAAACGAGTGGTTATACCCCACGATTTTGAAATTGATTGATAATAACGAGATCTTTTCCGCGTGAGAGAGCTAGTGGCATACTCGTTGATTTTATCCGAGTTGGCGCCCTTCTTTCATTTGCGATGCAAAGAACTTGTTTGTTCTCATGCTCAAGATCAATGGCTGAGTATTTCTCTCTAACGACACCAAAGTGTTTATTCGTTTTTAAAACGTTTTTCCCAAAAGCGGAACTACATTAGCTCTGACTTCTCCATTGCACCGAGGAGGTATGTAGGCCCAAAGCTTAACGCTTTGCCGAGCTTATTTTAAAAATAAAACAAACCGTTTTTTAGCACACACACGACACAGATTTTCAAAAAGGTTCCTGTGGAGTACCACAGATATGAGGGGTGCTTTAAACCTTCCCCTCATATAATCAACACCCGTACCTGAGATCTCTTTCTTGTTTTAAAAACAAAACTTTGGGTTTTACGTTCTTTTCCCTTTTCCTTTGAAAAAATAAAGCGCGGTGGCGATTTCAAAACGGAATATTGATTCGAGTCAATCCCATGGCTTCGATATCAGATTTTCCCCGCTACAGAAAAATGGCGACTCTGCTGGGGAACCAGTTTTAAGTGTGTTAAGCCTATTTTTGTTTATCTGTGTGTTTTGTATTTGTATATATTATTGTGTGCTTTGTTTGTTTATTTTCTTTTTTTTCTTTCTTTTTGGTGCTCGATGGTTCCTTTGTGATGAGATAAAGTTCTAACCGGACTTTGGTGAGTAACTTGAGATAGGAGGTGGTAAGACCAATAGTCGCATGTCAGGAGCAATCCTTACCATGAGCGTCATATGGTGGAACCCCAATCAGTGGAGGCCTCATGGAAGGTAGTAGAGGTTGTTACGAACCATCGTGATAACGCTATTACTTTCAATAGTGAGTGTCCGTAGAAGCTGAATGGCCTAGAACCCTTTTTAACCAATCTAAGCCTTTTTAGGATGTAGTGCAGAAACAAGATCAAGTACCAATTTGAGCTTGTTGTCATGCGATACTACGCTCAGACGAGGTCTTTTTAGGCATATTATTGGCGCCCATGAGCAATTGTGCGTGCCGGTAATATCCGATAGAAGATTGAAAACTCTGGGAACCTTTGTAGAACCCGATTGGCAGGTACAAACTTCCCTAGATCACTCCTTGTGGGATGGGTAGACCCATGGCTCCATGCTCGTGACGTCGAACCTTTGAACCTGGACTGTATGATTTTGTGTGATTTGATGTGATCTTGTGTGCTCTTGATTGTGATTGGTGCATAAACCATGCATTCATGCATTCATAAAAAATAACATTCACAAATGGTTTTCAAGGAACTTAGAGACATTTTTTGTAAACATAACAGGTACCATGGATCAAAAGAGAAGCATCAAGAAGTACACTTTCAGAAATTCAAGTGCAAAGGAATTGAAAGAGCTAGCAACTTTGGTTCCTAATCTTGACAACTTCAAAAGTCGTTATGGGAAATTGATTTCTATTTTGAAGACTAAAGTGGAAAAAGGGATTCTTGAGACTCTTGTGCAGTTTTATGACCCGGTTTATCATTGTTTCACCTTTCCTGATTATCAGCTTATGCCCACTTTGGAGGAGTATTCTTATTGGATTGGTTTACCGGTTACGGATGACATACCGTTTAGTGGTTTGGAGAAAGAGCCTCAGGTTGATGAGATAGCAGAACTCCTTCATTTAAAAATATCAGATGTAAAAGCAAACATGACCAAAAAAGGAGGAATTTGGGGGTTGACTTCTAAGTTCTTGATTGGAAAGGCTTCTATGTTGGCTAGTAAAGGAAGTATGATTGCTTTTGAGACATTTCTGGCCTTGCTCATCTATGGTTTGATACTCTTTCCCAACATTGACCATTTTGTCGATGTTAATGCTATTCGGATTTTCATGATTGGGAATCCTGTGCCTACTTTGCTTGGGGATACTTATCATTCCATTCACCATAGGAATGATAAGAAAGGTGGACTTATCAATTGTTGCACTCCTTTGCTCTATAAGTGGTTTATTTCTCACTTACCTCAAGCTAAGAGTTTCCTGAACAATCCTGATGGTCTCTCATGGTCTCAGAAAATCATGCCTCTTACTAATGGGAATATCCATTGGTACAATCCTGCTTATGACATTGGTGAGATTATTGATAGTTGTGGAGAATTCCCTAATGTACCTCTTCTTGGTATACAAGGAGGAATTACCTACAACCCCATTCTTGCAAGACGTCAATTTTGTTACCCCATGAAGGAGCGACCTGCTAGCATCCTTGTGTCAGGAATCTTCTATCTTAATCAAGATGGAAATTCGGATATGAGAAATCGGTTTGTGCGTGCTTGGCACCATGTTGATAGGAAGAGACATTTGGGAACGAAACAATGTGTTGCTCTCAAAGACTACACTGATTGGGTTCAAGCTAGAGCTCATACTTTTCAGATGCCTTATTTACTCGAAGAGCCTTCTCTACCCATTGCTCCACCATTGTCTCTCACTACTCCTGTTGAAAGTAGTGAAGAACATCTAGAGCTCGTGGCTAAGTTGAGAGCGGAAAGAGATGCTTTGGAGTCTGAGAACAAAGAGTTGAAGATACACTTGAAAGAAAAAGATGAAATGCTTGATATCCAAGATGGTTGGTTGATGGAAAAGGAAGATCAGATTCGTCATCAAGAAGAGTTGCTTCAACAACATGGTGAAAAGCGAAAGAGACCACAAGAAGATTCAGTTGCATGGAAAGAAGTTGCTGATAAGCTGCTGGTCGAGAATGCTCATTTGAAAGCCTTTTATGAAGATGAATTGGAGAAGCTCCGTAGGAAGCTGCAGAGAGGAGTTGGATCTTCGTCAGAAGTGTTCCCTTCTAGTTTTTAGCTTTTTCCTTTGTTTTGTAATTTTGGATCTCTGAATCCTTTTGTATGCTTTTCCATGATTAATGAAAGAATATTGTTATGTTTTATGATGTTTTTTACTAATGTTTACAATTAATGTCTTAAAAGTTCCTGGAAAACCAAAATAAAGATCATTTGCATTGCATTTCATGCATCATTCTGCATTTTGGTCCTGCTTCCGAAAGTATTCCCGAGGTCTTATTCAGTGTTCTTCATACAGAATCAAGCTGTTTCACCGGTATAATACTCGAGCTAACTGCAAGAAGAAGATGGAAGGTCTTGAACAAGAGAATCGTGAGCTACGTGAAGAGGTTGTTACTTTGAGATCTGGTGTGGATCGTCTCACTGCTCTGGTTGAGACATTGATGGCTGCTCAGAATCAAACTCAGAATCAGAATCAGGTTCCTCCTCCCAATGCCCAAGCTCAGGGTCAGACCACTGTGATTTCTGAAATTGCTGCTACAACCATTCCTGCTATTCCTGTTGGTGCTACTCAGCAACGAATGCCTAATGGATATCCCTGGGGCATGCCTGAAGGTTATTTGTCTGTTCCTGAGATGACTCGCCCGTTGACTCCTGTTATGGTCAACACCTCTCCTATTGTTCATACTGGTCCTTTTGTCCCAGAGCCCATTTATGATGCTGCTCCAAGTGAAATTCATGATAGAATGGATGGTTTCCAAGATCAGTTTGAAGAACTGCAAAAAGAGATGAAAGCCTTGCGTGGGAAAGAACTGTTTGGAAAGAATGTGCATGATCTTTGCCTTGTTCCTAATGTGAAAGTACCTGCTAAGTTCAAGCTTCCTGAATTTGAGAAGTACAAAGGAAACTCCTGTCCTCAGGCGCACCTGGTGATGTATATAAGGAAGATGTCCACTCATACTGATGATCAACGTCTGTTGATCCATTATTTCCAAGACAGTTTGATTGGAGCTGCTTCTAAGTGGTATATGGGCCTTGATAGCACCCATATTCGCACTTTCAATGACTTGGCTGAAGCGTTTGTGAAGCAATACAAATATAATGTGGACATGGCTCCTGATAGGGATCAATTGCGAGCTATGATGCAGAAAGAGAAAGAATCCTTCAAGGAATATGCTCAGAGATGGCGTGAGGTTGCCGCCCAAGTGATTCCTCCGATGGAAGAAAAAGAGATGACTAAGATTTTTCTGAAGACTCTTGGTCCGTTTTATTATGAGAAGATGATTGCTAGTGCTCCTGTAGACTTCACCGAAATGGTGGGTATGGGTGTCAGATTAGAAGAAGCTGTGCGAGAAGGTCGTTTGGTTCGAAATGACAATTCATCTGGTGGTGCGAAGAAGTACGGTTCTTCATTCCAAAAGAAGAAAGAGTCAGATGCCAATGCTGTTTCTCATGGGAGGAATAGTCGAGTCAGGAATCAATCTCAACAAGTGGCGTCAGTAACTCCTGTTGTGAATTCAGTGCCTGTAGCTCCTGTTAATCAACAACCAGCAAGGCGGAATCCGTATCCTCGAGTTAATGTTGATCCTATTCCTATGACATACACTGAACTGTATCCTGCTCTAATTCATAAGAAGCTGGTTCAACCAAGGTCACCACTTCCTGTTCCAGAGAAACTCCCTTGGTGGTACAAGGCTGATGCCACTTGTGCTTTTCATCAGAATGCTCCTGGGCATGATTTGGAAAACTGTTGGCCCCTGAAGAATGAAGTTCAGAGATTGGTCCGTTCTGGAATGCTTTCTTTCCGTGATATTGGTCCAAATGTGAAGAACAATCCATTGCCAACTCATGAAGCGTCTGCCGTGAACATGGTGTATGGATGTCTTGGGAAGACTCCTCCAGAAGTGAACGCTATTGTTGAAAACGAATCAGAGCCAGAAGTGCCAAACTTTGTGACCCATGGAAAGATGATTAAGAACTGGATCATCATTGACATTCCTGAGTGTACTCATGTCTCAAAGTAATTTGCTTTTATGTTTTTCAAAATCCTTTCATTCTGCCCAAGATGAAAGTGAAGTTGTTGGGGCTGTTTTCTGTTTGTTTTAAACATTAAAATCATCAATAAAAGTCATTTTGTTTCTGCATATAAATGCTTTTTATCTTTTTGCTTTTTCTGGAAAGTGGTAACACAAAAAACCTTAAAAAATGTTTTCATTCTCCATAATCTGCACGATTACATGTTGCACATATCTTTCCTTTTCCTGAAATAATAATCATTTGTGCAGATTAATCAATAAAACCGTTGAAAGTAATGACCCTGCGCCCTCTCCTAACTTCGAGTGTCCTGTGTATGAGGCGGAAGAAGAGAGTGATGAATGTATTCCTGATGAGATTTCCCGACTGCTTGAGCACGAGGAAGACACCATTCAGCCGTATAAAGAGCCATTGGAAGTCATCAACTTGGGTTCTGAAAAGGATAAAAAGGAAGTCAAGATTGGGGCGCTGCTTGGTCAAGATGTTAAGAAGAGGATGGTAGAGCTTCTTAAAGAGTATGTTGACATTTTTGCGTGGTCCTACCAAGATATGCCTGGGTTGGACACCGATATTGTGGAGCATCGTTTGCCGTTGAAACCAGAATGTCCTCCTGTCAAGCAAAAGTTAAGAAGGAGTCATCCTGATATGGCAGAAAAGATTAAGAAAGAGGTCTTGAAACAGATAGATGCAGGTTTCCTTGTCACTTCTGTATATCCTCAATGGATTGCCAATATTGTGCCTGTTCCGAAGAAAGACGGAAAAGTTCGCATGTGTGTGGATTACAGAGATTTGAATAAAGCCAGTCCGAAAGATGATTTTCCTCTACCTCACATTGATATGTTGGTAGATAGCACTGCAAAGTTTGAAGTTTTCTCCTTTATGGATGGTTTTTCAGGATATAACCAGATTAAGATGGCACCTGAAGACATGGAAAAAACAACTTTTATCACGCCATGGGGGACATTCTGTTACAAAGTGATGCCTTTTGGGTTGAAGAATGCTGGTGCGACATATCAGAGGGCCATGACTACTCTTTTTCATGATATGATGCACAAAGAAATTGAGGTTTATGTGGATGACATGATTGCCAAGTCCCAATCAGAGAAGGGGCACATGGAGGATCTTTTAAAGTTGTTTCAGCGTTTGAGAAAGTATCGTCTCCGCTTAAATCCAAACAAATGCACTTTTGGTGTCCGTTCTGGAAAGTTATTGGGTTTTGTTGTCAGTCAGAGAGGAATTGAAGTAGATCCTGATAAAGTCAAAGCAATTCAGGAAATGCCAGCACCAAAGACTGAAAAACAAGTGAGAGGTTTCCTCGGACGTCTGAATTATATCTCCAGGTTCATTTCCAATATGACTGCTACCTGTGAGCCGATCTTCAAGCTTTTAAAGAAAAATCAGGGATGTGTGTGGAATGAAGATTGTCAGAAAGCTTTTGACAACATCAAAGAATATCTGCTTGAACCTCCCATTTTGCTCCCTCCAGTTGAGGGAAGACCTCTAATAATGTACCTCACAGTGCTTGAAAACTCAATGGGATGTGTGTTGGGTCAGCATGACGAGTCTGGTCGAAAAGAGTATGCAATATACTACCTTAGCAAAAAGTTTACCGAGTGCGAAACAAGATACTCGCTGCTTGAGAAAACTTGCTGTGCTTTGGTGTGGGCTGCTCGCCGACTAAGACAGTATATGTTGAACCACACCACCCTATTGATCTCCAAAATGGATCCAATTAAGTATGTATTTGAGAAACCTGCATTAACTGGAAGGATTGCTCGCTGGCAAATGTTGCTATCAGAATATGATATTGAATACCGAGCTCAAAAAGCTGTGAAAGGAAGTGTGTTAGCAGAGTACCTCGCTCACCAACCAATTGATGAGCCTCAGTCTATCAAGATGGACTTCCCAGATGAAGATATAATGTATTTGAGATCTCAAGATTGGGATGAACCATTGCCAGAAGAAGGGCCGGATCCTGAATCCAAATGGGGTTTGATTTTTGATGGAGCTTCTAATATTCATGGCCATGGAATTGGCGCCATTATCATCACTCCACATGGATCACATGTTCCTTTTACTGCAAGGATATGTTTTGACTGTACAAACAATATTGCTGAGTATGAAGCTTGCATCATGGGACTTGAAGAGGCCATTAATCTGAGAATTAAGATTCTTGATGTTTATGGAGACTCTGCGCTTGTGATTAATCAGATTAAAGGAGAATGGGAAACTCGTCATCCTGGTTTAATTCCTTACAAAGATTACGCCAGAAGGCTATTGACATTCTTCAACAAAGTTGAATTCCACCACATCCCTCGAGATGAGAATCAGATGGCTGATGCATTAGCCACATTGTCTTCCATGTACAAAGTGAATTTCCATAATGAGGAACCTCAGATTACAATCAGGCGTCTTGATAGACCTGCTCATGTATTTGTAGTTGAGGAAGCAACAGATGAAAAGCCTTGGTATTTCGATATTAAGCACTTCCTTCAGACTCAAGAGTACCCACTTGGGGCATCAAATAAAGACAAGAAAACTTTGAGGAGATTGGCTGGCAGTTTCTTCATCAATGCTGATGTTTTGTATAAAAGAAATTATGACATGGTTTTGCTCAGATGCGTGGATAGACACGAAGCAGACATGTTGATGCATGAAATTCATGAAGGTTCTTTTGGTACCCATGCCAATGGACATTCGATGGCTAAAAAGATGCTTAGAGCAGGTTACTATTGGTTGACAATGGAATCTGATTGCTACAAATTTGTAAAGAAGTGTCACAAGTGTCAAGTGTATGCTGACAAGATTCATGTGCCTCCGACACTTCTCAATGTTATTTCCTCTCCATGGCCTTTCTCTATGTGGGGTATTGATATGATTGGCATGATTGAACCCAAGGCTTCGAATGGACATCGATTCATCCTGGTAGCAATCGATTACTTTACCAAGTGGGTAGAAGCTGCTTCATATGCTAATGTAACAAAGCAAGTTGTGGTCAGATTTATCAAAAACAACATCATCTGCAGATATGGTGTACCGAGCAAGATCATTACTGATAATGGCTCGAATCTGAACAATAGCATGATGAGAGAACTGTGTGAAAGTTTCAAGATTGAACATCACAACTCTTCGCCTTATAGGCCAAAGATGAATGGAGCTGTTGAAGCAGCAAATAAGAACATTAAGAAAATAGTGCAAAAGATGGTTGTCACGTACAAGGACTGGCATGAGATGCTCCCATTTGCTTTGCATGGGTACCGTACATCTGTCCGTACTTCAACAGGGGCAACTCCCTTTTCTTTGGTTTATGGTATGGAAGCAGTGCTCCCTGTAGAGGTTGAGATTCCATCGTTGAGAATTTTAATGGAAACCAAGTTATCTGAGGCTGAATGGTGTCAGAGCAGGTTTGATCAATTGAATTTGATAGAAGAAAAGAGAATGACGGCTTTATGCCATGGTCAGTTATACCAGAAAAGAATGAAGAAAGCATTTGATAAGAAGGTTCGACCTCGTGTATTCAGAGAAGGCGACCTCGTGCTCAAAAGGATCTTGTCTTTCACCTCCGATTCAAGGGGCAAGTGGACTCCTAATTTTGAAGGACCATATGTTGTTAAGAAAGCCTTCTCTGGCGGTGCATTAATTCTTGCAACTATGGATGGAGAAGAGCTCCCACGTCCCGTGAATGCTGATGTAGTCAAGAAATACTTCGCCTAAATAATAAAAGAACAGCTCGCTAAGTTGAAAACCCGAAAGGGCGGCTTAGGCAAAAAAGAGCGTCTCGGTGGATTGAAAACCCGAAAGGGCGGTCCAGGCAAAAATTAGAGACATAAACAGAATAAAATACCCGGTGGACTGAAAACCCGAAAGGGCGGTCCAGGCAAAAGTTAGGGATTCATGGCAAGTAACTA